>NW_027288173.1:0-131353 GCF_047511675.1 Marmota flaviventris | reverse complement strand
TTTAGTGTGAGGATTAGGTTTAGGGATAGGGTGATGTGTAGAGCTAGGGTTAGTGTTAAGGTCAGAGTCAGGGTTAATATTATTTCTAGGGTTAGGGTTAGGACTCGAATTAGGGCTAGCTGTAGGGTTAGCGTTTGCTTTAGGTTAAGGGTTAGGGTAAGTGAAATGGCTCGGTTTTGTTTGATAGCTAGGGCTTGGGTTAAGGGCTAGTTTTCAAATTAGCATTAGGGTTACAGCTAGTGTTAGTGTGTGGTTTAGGCTTACGGTTAGTGTTATATTTAGAGTTAGAGTTAGATCTAGGTTTAGGGCTACAGCAAAGGATAGGGCTAGGGTTAAGGCTAGGATTTGAGTTATTATAAGGGATAGGGTTAGAACTAGAGATAGGGACAGGGCGAGAGTTAGAGTTAGTGTAAGGATTAGATTTACGCTTAAAATTAGGGCTTACTTAGAGCTAGAATTAGAGCTTGGGTGAGTATTAAGGCTGAACCTAGGTTCATGGTTAGAGTTATGGTTATGGATATGGTTAGGTATGATGTTATAGCTATCTTAGAAATAGAGCGAGGGTTAAAATTAGGTTTAGGTCTATGTTTAGGGTTAGGTTTAAGATTAAGGCTAAAATTAGAGCTAGGATTAGTGCTAGAGTTTGTTTCAGGTTTAGGACTTTATTAGGGCTACGGCTAACGTTAAGTCTAGGGTTATGGTTAGAGATAGTTTTAGGGGTAAGATCATTAGGGTTAGGATTAGGTTAATGGATATAATTAGGTTTAGGGTTCAGGTTAGGTTTAGGGCAATGTATAAGTTTAGGGGTAGAAATAGGTTTAGATTTATCCTAGGGTTAGCACGAGGTTTAGGATTAGGATTGTGGTAATGAATAGGGTTACATCTGGGGTTAGGTCTAGGTTTATGGTTAGGATGAAGGCTAGATTTAGGGTTAGGTTTTGGGTTATGTCAGGGGTTAGGGTTAGGGTTAGGGTTAGGTTTAGGGTAAGGTTTAGGGCTAGATTTTGGGTTATGTTTAGTGTTAAAGGTAGTGTTATGGCTCCAATTACGGATAGGTTATGGGTTAGGTTAGGGTAAGGTTTAGAACTAGAGCCAATGTAAGAAATAGGGTTATGATTAGAACTAGTTTTAGGGTTAGGGTTAGGGCTAGGTTTGGTTTATGTTTAGGTTTTTAGTGATGTTTAGAGCTAGGGTTATTGTTAGGGTCAGAGTCAGGGTCAGGGTTTGTTTTAGGGTTAGGGATAGGACTCGAATTAGAGCTAGGTTTAGGGCTAGGTGTAGGCTTAGGGTTTGGTTTATGTTAAAGGCTAGGGTTAGGACTATGGCTAGGTTTTTTTTGTAGGGCTAGGGCTAGGTTAGGGCTAGTTTTCAGACTAGCATTAGTGTTACAGCTTGTGTTAGTGAGATGTTTAGCTTAGGGTTAGGGTTAGAGTTAGAGTTAGGGTTTGATATAGGATTAAGTCTAGAGCTAAGTTTAGGGCTAATGTAAAGGCAAGTGATAGGATTATGGTAAGGGATATGGTTAGAAGTAGAAAATACGGCTAGGACAAGAGTTAGAGTTGGTTTTAGGGCTAGGGTTAGGTTAGGGTTAGGGCTAAATTAGGGCTAGGATTAGGTCTAGTGTTTGTACTAGGTTTAGGCCTAGTTTAGGCGTAGGTTTAGATTTAGGGATAGGGTTAGGATAGGGGAAGGGATGGGGTTAAATTTAGTTTTAGAGCTAGGTCAAAGGTTCGAACTTTGGTTAGAACTAGAGTTATGAATTGATTTAGTAATAAGGCTAGGTTTAGGGCTAGATGAGGGCAAGGATTTATTTTAGGTTTATGGCAAGAATTAGGGGTAGGGCTTATGTCAGGTCTAGGCTTACATTAGGCATAGATTGAGAGATTTTTGGCTAGGTCTAGTGTAAGTGTTCAGGTTAGGGTAAGGGTCAGGTTTAGAGCTAGGGTAATTATCAGGATTAGAATTAGGTTTCAGGTTTGGTTTAGGTTAGGGTTTACGTTTAGACTTGAATTAGCAATAGGGTTTTGATAGGGTAATGATAGGTTTGTGTTTAGGGTTCATGTTAGGTGGATGGTAATTGATAGGGTTAGAGTTAGCAAATCTGATAGGAGAGCCTAACACTAACACTAGCCCTAACTGTAACCATAGGACTAAAACAAAATAAAATAGTGTTAGCCCTAACTCTAAACCTTAACTTAAACCAAACTCTTAAACTAAAATTAGACCTAACCCTAGCCCCAGATCGAGTCCTAACCCAACCCTAATACCAACCCTGATGCTGACTCATATCCTAACACTCACCCTAACTCTTAACACTGCCCTCACCTTAAACTAAACCCTAACACTAACCCTAGCCCTAATTCGAGTTTTAACTCTAACCCTAAAACTAAGCCTGACCCTGATTCCTATTCTAACATGAAACCTAGCTAAAAATATCACACTAACCTTAAACCTAACCCTAACACTAAAACTAACCCATACCCTAACACTAAAACTAACCCTAATTGTAACCCTAGTTCTTACATTAGCCATTGCTCTAACCCTAGCCCTAACCCTAACACAAAACCTACGCCTAATCCGAGTCCTATACCTAGTTTTAACCCTAACTCTAACCATAAACTAGCTCTAAACCAATCCCTTACTTAAGCAAAACCTTAAACCTAAGGGTAACCCTAGAACTATCCCTCATCCTTAGGCTAACCAAAACACTAACCTTATTAATAGCACTTACCCTTGCCTTCATTCTAGATATTACCCTATCCAAAACCCTAACACTAACCCTGACCCTTCTACTGACCTTACCTTTAATCTTAGGTCTAACCCTAACCATAACCCTAAACCAAAACCTACTGTAATCCTATCCCTAGACCTTATCCTGAACCTAACACTGAGCCTAGCACTAACAATAGCTCAGAATCTAACCCTTACACTAAACATAACCTTAACCTAACCCTAGTTCTAACCCTCACCCTAACCCTAAATCAAGACCTAATTCTAACCATAACACTTGCCCTAAACTTAAATCTAACTGTATCATTAACCTGAACATAATCCTTACCCTAATGTTAACCCTAAGCCTAACCCTAAACATATCACTATCGCCAAACTTATCAATTACCCTAAACCTACCCTGAACCCTAGACCTAATACAATCATTACCCTAACCCTAAATCTAATGATAATTCGAGCCCTAACCCTAAACTCAAACCTAAACCTAACCCTAACACTGACACTGACCCTAATAAATCTCCTAGCTCTAAACCTCACTCTTACCCTATACCTAACCCTTATACTAGACCTAGCCATAAAACTAACCCAAAACAATCCCTAAGCATAATCCTAGGCATGATATTAGCCCCAGTCATGATACTAGCCCTATCCCTAACACAAACCCTAGCCCTTATCCTAGCCCTAAACATAGCCTTAATTATAATCCTAACCATAACCCTAAGCCTAACTCTAACACTACCCCTAGCCCTAATCTTAGATCAAATTTAGCCCTATCCCTAAACTTAACCCTAACCCTACCCCAAAGACTAACTCTATCACATTAGTCCTAATCATAGTTCTAACCCTATACTTTACTGGAACCATAATCCTAGCCTAAACCATAGGTCCAACTCCAGCCCTATTCATAGCCCTAGCAGCAACCCTAGATCTAACCCTAACTCTAAATCTAACCATAAACCTTAGCCTAAACCTAAACCTAACACTAGCCCTAACCCTAAGGCTAATCCTGAAACTAGCTCTAACCCTAGGCCTAAAACAAAACCAAGCCATAGACCTAACCCTAACCCTTAATAAAAACCAAGCCCCAACCCTACACTTAGCCATAACTCTATCCATAATTCGAGTTCTAAGCCAAACCCTAAAATGAACCCTGACCCTGACTCTGACCTTAACACTAACCCTAGCTCTAAACATCACCATTACCCTATGCCTAAACATGAAAATAGACCTAGCCATAACCCTAATGCTAAAATTAGCCCTAATCACAACCCAGGTATCTATGTTAGCTGTTACCCTAAACCTAGCCATAATTTAACCCAAAAGCTAGCCTTATTCGGAGCACTATCCCTAGATTTACTCCTAACCCTAACCCTATCATTAATCATAAATATAACCCTAGCTGTAACCCTAGATTTAACCATAACCCTAACCCTATCAATAATCGTAACAATAACCCTAGCTGTACCCCTATCTCTAACCCTATCAATTACCCTAACCATAACCCTATCCCTAATGCTAAACCTGAGCCTAAACCTAACTGTATCACTAATCCTAACCCTATCCATTACCCTAAACCTAACCTGAAACCTAAACCTAACACAATCGTTACCCTAATCCTAACTCTAATGCTAATTTGAGCCCTAATATTAAACCTTAACCTATCCAAAACACTAATTATGACCCTGACCCTAAGTGTACCCTTAGCTCTAAACATGAACCTCACCCTAAACCTAACTCTTACACTAGATGTAGCTATAAACCTAAACCTAAAACTATTTGTAACCATAACACTAGACCTGAAATTATCTCTACCCAAAATCTTAGCACAAAACCTAGGCTTAATCCTAGCCTGAACCATAACCCAAGCCCTAACCTTAGTTCTATTCCTCATCCTAGACCTAAACCTACATATAACCTCATCCTATACCCCAAAACTAATCATAACCCTAAATCTAACCCTAACCCTCACCCTAAACCTAGGCCTAACACAAAGCCTAGTATTAATCCTAGCCTTTATTTAATCCTAACATAACCCTAAACCTAGCCATAAGACTAACTCAAACTCTTGCCATAGCCCTAGCCCTAGTTCTATCCTTAGCCTTATTCCTAATTCTATATCTAAGCCTAAGTCTAAACCTAAACCTAACTCTAAATTTAACTTTAAAATAAGCCTAAACCAAACCCTAACACTACCCCTAACCATAATGCTAATCCTAAAATATGCCCTATCCCTAGCCCTAGCCATAAACCAAAACCAAGCCATAGCCCTAATCTTAACCCTTCACTTAAATCAAACCCTAACCCTAAAACTAACTCTAAAACTAACCCTGACCCTGACACTGACCCTAACACTAATCCTAGCTCAAAACACCACCCTAACCTTAAATTAACCTTAACACTATATCTAGCCTTAACCTAACCCTGAAACTAGCCTTAATCACAACCCTAGTTCATACATTAGTCATTGTCCTAACCATAGCCCTTACCCTAACACAAGTTCTACACCTAATACAAGCCCAAACATTAGCTTTAACTATAATACTAGGCCTTACCCTAACCTTAAGCTAGTTCTAACCATAACTCTCACCCTATTCCTTAGAATAAGCCAAGATCTAACCCAAATGCTAACCACAATCTTAATTCTAATCCTTACCCTAACTTAAACTCTAATCATAATACTAGTCTTAACCCTAGCCCTCATTTTGCCTCTAAAGCTATCCTTGACCCTCATATGACCCTAACAGTAAGCCTAGGTCTAAACCTGACCCTAACCCTACACCAAACCCTAACACTAGCCATCCTGGTAACCCTATACCTGTACATACACCTAATACTAGACCTGGACCCAAAGTTAATCATAAATATAGTTATAACTCTATACATAGACCTAAACAAAAAACTAGCACTAGCACTAACAATAACCCTTAACCTAAACCGAACACTTATCTTACACCTAGACTTAAACGTAGTCCTAATTCTGGCTCTAATGCTAACCCTAACCCTATCCCCAAAACTGATCCTAATTCTAACACTGAACCTAGCTTTAAACATGAAACTAACTCACAACCTAGACATAACAGTAGACCTAGACATAACCTTAACCCTAAAACTAGCACTAAACATAACCCTAGCTCTATCTTACATTAACTATAGTCCTAACCCTAGCCCTAAACATAACATAAAACCTAGCCCTAAACCTAGGCCTAAACTTAGCTCTAAGCATAACCCTTAGCCTAAACCTAGCCCTAAACCTAGCACTAAACTATGTGTTGCCTTAGACCTAACCCTAACCTTTACACTAAACATAACCCTAGCTCTTTCCTAAACCCTAACCCTAACCCTAGCTGTAATCCTAACATTAAACCTAGTCTAAACTTTAGCTCTAAACATATACATTACCCTAACCCTAACCCTAATTAAAACCCCATCCCTAACACTAAACCTAACACTAAACATAAATGTAAACCTAGATATAAACATAAACCTAACCCTCGCCCTAGCCCTAATTCTAGTTCAAACACTAACCCTTACCCTAACTTAACTATAACCCTAGACCTAAACTTAACACTTACCCTAACCCTAAAACTTACCATAAATCACACCCTAATTCTACTCCTATACCTAGCCCTAATCCAAGAGTTGATACAAACCATAACCTAGCCCTAACCCTAGCTCTACACCTCTCCATTACACTAAAAATAACCCTAACCCTAATGGTAACCCTAACCCGATTGCTAAACGTAACTCATCCTTTACCCTGAACCTTAACTGAAACCTAAACTAAACCTTATCCATTACCCTAATCCTAAAACTAACCCTAATGCTAATTTGAGCCTTATCCCTAAACCATTAGCTAAACCAAATGCTAACTCTGACACTATTCCTGGCCCTAATAATAACCCTAGCCCTAAAGCTGACCTATAACCTAAACCTAACTCTTACAATAGACCTAATCATAACCTAACCCTAAAACTATTTTTAACATTAACGCTAGACCTGATATTAACCCTAGACCTGGTCCTAGCCATAACCCTAACAGAAACCCTAGACCTTAACCTAGCCCTAAACGTAGACTTAATCCTAAATTGAAACATAACCTAGGCCTAATCCTAATTCTAAAGCTCACCCTATACCTAAAGCTAGCTATAACCCCACCCATTGCCCTAAACTTTACATTAACACCAATGCTAACCCTAACTCTAGCCCAACCCCTTAGTCTAACCCTAACATTAAACCTAGCCTTAATACTAGCCCTAATGTAGCCTGACCCCAACACTAACCCTAGCCCTAATCCTAAAACCTAATTTAGCTCTAACCCTAACCCTATCTCTAGCCCTAATCCTAGTACTAACTCTAACACTAACCGTAGTCGTAATCCTAGCCCAAATTTAGCCCTAACCCTAGTCCTAACCCTAGCTCTCATCCTAGCCCTAATTTAGCCCTAACCCTAAACCTAACCCTATGACTACTACTATGACTAAATCTAATTCTCACCCTACCGAATCCCTAGTTCTAACCATATTCATTACCCTAACCCTCACCCTAACCCTAGCCCTAGCCCTACCCTAACCCTAGATCTAACACTAACTCTAAATGTAACCCTCAACCTAAGCCTAAACCTCAAACTAACACTAGCCATAACACTGATGCTAATCCATATTCTAGCCATAACCATAGCCTGAGCCCTAAAACAAAACCAATGGATATCCCTAACTCTTAACTTAAACCAAACCCTAACCGTACAAATACTACTAACTTTAGCCATAATTCGAGTGCTAACACTAACCCCGAAAAGTAACCCTGAATCTGGCACTAACCCTAACAATCACTCTTGCTCTAAACATCACCCTAACCCTAAACCTAACTGTAACACTAGACCAAGACCTAACCCTAACCCTAAAACTAGCACTAATTGCAACACTAGTTCATACATTATCAGAGCCCTAATACTAGCCCTAACCAAACCCAAATCCAAGCCCTAATCTGAGCCTTAACCCTAGCTTTAAACCTAACCCTAAACCTAACCCTAACACTAGCCCTAGACCTAAACCTAATCGTGACTCTAGCCATAACTCTAGCCCTAGACCTAAACAAAAGCTAGCCCTAGCCTTAATGGTAAAACTTAACCTAACACAAAAACTAATCCTACCCCTAGACCTAATTCTAGTGATAATTCTGGGATTAATCCTAACCATAACTATAACCCGAACACTGACTCTGACCCTAACACTAACCCTAGCTCTAAACATCACGAAAATGGTAACGCTAACCCTAACACTTGATCTAGCGTAACACCCAAAAAGTAGCCCTAATCATAACCCTGGTTTGTACATTAGTTTTATGCCAAACACTAGCCCCAAACTAACCCAAAACATGGCCCCAAGCCAAGTGCTAACCCTAGTTTTAACCCTAACCCTAAAACTAGCCCTAATCCATACCCTAACCCTAGATCTAAACCTATCTTTTACCCTATCCATCACCTTAAGCTAAACCCTAAATCTAATGCTAACCCTAGTCCTAACCCTAATTCTTAGTCTAAACCAAACCCTAACACTATTACTAGGCCTAACCCTAAACTTCGTTCCAGCTCTAACCCTAACCAAAACCCAAACCTCATCCCTGACACTTATTCTGACCCTAATACTAACAGCAGGTATAAATCTGACCCTAACCTGAAACCGAATCCTAACATTAGCCCTACCAGTAATCATATACTTAAACCTAAACCTATCACTAGCCCTAGACTTAAACCTAATCCTAAATCTAGCCATATCTCTAGCCCTAGACCTGAACAACAACCTAGCCCTAGCCTTAACAATAACCCTTAACCTAACCCAAACACTAACCCTACCCCTAGACTTAACCCTAGTCCTAATTCTGGCACTGAACCCAACACTAACTCTAACCTGAACACAGGCCCTGACCCTAACATAATCCTCGCTCCAAAGCTCACTCTAAACCAAACCTAATCCTAACACTAGACCTAGCCATAACCTTAACCCCAAAACTATCCCTAATCATAACCCTAGCTCTTACATTATCGATGGCCCTAACACTAGGCCTAAACTAGCCCAAAACCTAGCTGTAATTTTAGGCCTGAACATAGCCCAAAGTGTAACCCTAAACCTAACCCCAGCCCTAACCCTAACCCTAAGCCTCGCTTTAGACCTAAACCAAGCTCAAGCCTAACCTTTACCCTTAACATAACCCTAGTCATATCCCAAACCCAAACCTAACACTAGCTCTAATCCTAACATTAATCATACCCCTAAACATGGTTCTAATTATATCAACTACCCTAATCCTAACCCTAATCATAACCATAAGCCTAGCCCTAAACCTAGCTCTAATTCTATCCACTACGATAATCACAATCCTAACCCTAATGCTAATCCTAGGCTTAACACAAACCCTATCAAAATCCCTAAACCTATCCATTGCCCTAAAACTAACCTGAACCCTAATCCTAAGCCTATTCATTACCCTAACCCTAATTGTAACCCTAATGATATTTCGAGCCCTAAACCTAAATATTAATCTAAACCAAACCTTAAGCCAAATACTGACCCTAATAATACACATAGCTTTAAACTTACCCTTACCCTAAATCTAACCCTTACACTAGACCTAACCATAAACATAATCCGAAACCTATCTCTAACTAAACCCTAAACCTGACAATAGCCCTAGCCCAAATCCTAGCCCTAACCCAAACACAATCACTAGCTCTTATTCTAGCCTAAAACTGACCTTTATTCATAACCCTAACCCTAATTGTAACCCTATCCCTAGCCCTAAACCTAGTTATAACCACATTGCTTACCCTAAACCTAACCCAGACCTTAACATTAACATTAAACCTAGCACTTACCTTAACCCTAGGACTAATCCTAACACTAACCCTAGCCCTAATCCTAAATCTAACCCTAATACTAACTTTAAGATTAACTATAACTCTCGCCCAAGACCTAGCCCTGATTCTAACTCTATCACTTACCATAATCTTATTCCTAGCCATAGCCTAGAATAACCCTAGCCCTAACCTTACATTTTGCCCTAACAGTAGATCTAAACCTAACTCTAAATCTAAAACTAATTCTAAAACTAAACTTCACCCTAAAACTAGCCCTAACCCTAATGCTATTCCTAAAACTAGCTCTAACCATAGGCTTAGACCTAAAACAAACTGAGCAATAACAATAACCCTAAACTTTTACCTAAACCAAACCCTAACCTTATATCTAGCCCTAAGCCTATCCCTAGTTTGAGTCCTAATTTTAACCCTAAATCTACCCGTAAACCTGTCTCTGACATTAACACTAACCCTACCTCTGAACATTACCCTAAACCTAAACTTTAACCTAACACTAGACCTGGTCCTAACCCTAATTCTAAAACTAGTTCTAATCATAAACCTAGATCATACATTAGCCGTAACCTTAAACCTAATACTAACGCAAACCTAGCGCAAATCTGACACCTAATCCTAGCTTTCACCCTAACCCTAACCCTAACACTATCCCTAACCCTAACATTACCCTAGCTCTTAACCTAGCTCTAACCTTATACTTTACCATAGCCAAACCCCAACCCTAATGCTAAAACTATTTTTAACCATAACACTAGACCTGTAATTAGGTTTAGTCATAATCCTAGCACTAAACCTAGGCTTAATCCTAGCCTGAACCATAAACTGAGCCCTAACCCTAGTTCTATTCCTCATCCTATCTGTAAACCTACATATAACCTCATCCTATACCCCAAAACTAACCATAACCCTAAATCTAACCATAACCCTCTCCCTAAACCTAGGCCTAACACAAAGCCTAGTATTAATCCTAGCCTTTATTTAATCCTAACCTAACCCTAAACCTAGCCATAAGACTAAATCAAACTCTTTTCATAGCCCTAGCCCTAGTTCTATCCTTAGCCTTATTCCTAATTCTATATCTAAGCCTAAGTCTAAATCTAAACCTAAATCTAAATTTAACTTTCAAATAAGCCTAAACCAAACCCTAACACTACCCCTAACCATAATGCTAATCCTAAAATGTGCCCTATCCCTAGCCCTAGCCATAAACCAAAACCAAGCCATAGCCCTAATCTTAACCCTTCACTTAAATCAAACCCTAACCCTACAACTAACCCTGAAACTAACTCTAAAACTAACCCTGACCCTGACACTGACCCTAACACTAATCCTAGCTCAAAACACCACCCTAACCTTAAATTAACCTTAACACTATATCTAGCCTTAACCTAACCCTGAAACTAGCCTTAATCACAACCCTAGTTCATACATTAGTCATTGTCCTAACCATAGCCCTAACCCTAACACAAGTTCTACACCTAATACAAGCCCAAACATTAGCTTTAACTATAATACTAGGCCTTACCCTAACCTTAAGCTAGTTCTAACCATAACTCTCACCCTATTCCTGAGAATAAGCCAAGATCTAACCCAAATGCTAACCACAATCTTAATTCTAATCCTTACCCTAACTTAAACTCTAATCATAATACTAGTCTTAACCCTAGCCCTCATTTTGCCTCTAAAGCTATCCTTGACCCTCATATGACCCTAACAGTAAGCCTAGGTCTAAACCTGACCCTAACCCTACACCAAACCCTAACACTAGCCCTACTGGTAACCCTATACTTATACGTAAGCCTAACACTAGACCTGGACCCAAAGTTAATCATAAATATAGTTATAACTCTAGACCTAGACCTAAACAAAAACCTAGCACTAGCACTAACAATAACCCTTAACCTAAACTGAACACTTACCTTACACCTAGACCTAAACCAAGTCCTAATTCTGGCTCTAATGCTAACCCTAACCCTATCGCAAAAACTGACCCTAATTCTAACACTGAACCTAGCTTTAAACATGACACTAACTCACAACCTAGACATAACACTAGACCTAGACATAACCCTAACATTAAAACTAGCCCTAAACATAACCCTAGCTCTTACATTAACTATAGTCCTAACCCTAGCCCTAAACATAACATAAAACCTAGCCCTAAACCTATGCCTAAACTTAGCTCTAAGCATAACCCTTAGCCTAACCCTAGCCCAAAACCTAGCCCTAAACTATGCCTCACCTTAGACCTAACCCTAACCTTTACACTAAACGTAACCCTAGCTCTATCCTAAACCCTAACCCTAACACTAGCCGTGATCCTAACATTAAACCTAGTCTGAAATTTAGCTCTAAATATATCCATTACCCTAACCCTAACCCTAATTAAAAACCCATCCCTAAACACTAAACCTAAATCTAAACATAAATGTAAACCTAGACCTAAACCTAAACCTAACCCTCACCCTAGCCCTAATTCTAGTTCAAACACTAACCCTTACCCTAACTTAACTATAACCCTAGACCTAAACTTAACACTTACCCTAACCCTAAAACTTACCATAAATCACACCATAATTCTACTCCTAAACCTAGCCCTAATCCTAGAGTTGATCCAAACCATAACCTAGCCCTAACCCTAGTTCTACACCTCTCCATTACATTAAACATAACCCTAACACTAATGGTAACCCTAACCCGATTGCTAAACATAACTCATCCTTTACACTGAACCTTAACTGAAACCTAAACTAAACCTTATCCATTACCCTAATCCTAAACCTAACCCTAATGCTAATTCGAGCGTTATCCCTAAACGTTTAGCTAAACCAAATGCTAACTCTGACACTATTCCTGGCCCTAATAATAACCCTAGCCCTAAAGCTGACCTATAACCTAAACCTAACTCTTACAATAGACCTAATCATAACCTAACCCTAAAATTATTTTTAACATTAACCCTAGACCTGATATTAGCCCAAGACCTGGTCCTAGCCATAACCCTAACAGAAACCCTAGACCTTAACCTAGCCTTAAACTTAGATTAATCCTAAACTGAAACATAACCCTAGACCTAATCCTAATTCTAAACCTCACCCTATACCTAAAGCTAGCAATAACCCCACCCATTTCCGTAAACTTTACCTTAACACCAATGCTAACCTTAACTCTAGCCCAACCCCTTAGTCTAACCCTAACACTAACCCTAGCCTTAATACTAGCCCTAATGTAGCCTGACCCCAACACTAACCCTAGCCCTAATCCTAAAACCTAATTTAGCTCTAACCCTAACCCTATCTCTAGCCCTAATCGTAGCCCTATGTCTAACACTAACCCTAGTCCTAATCCTAGCCCCAATTTAGCCCTAACCCTAGTCCTTACCCTAGATCTAAGCCTAGCCCTAATTTAGCCCTAACCCTAAATCTAACCCTAAGACTACTACTATGACTAACTCTAATCCTCACCCCACCGAATTTCTAGTTCTAACCATATTCATTACCATAACCCTCACCCTTACCGAAGCCCTAGCCCTACCCTAAACCTAGATCTAACGCTAACGCTAAATGTAACCCTCAGCCTAAGCCTAAACCTCAAACTAACACTAGCCCTAACCCTGATGCTAATCCATAATCTAGCCGTAACCATTGCCCTAGCCCTAAAACAAAACAAATGGTTATCCCTACCTCTTAACTTAAACCAAACCCTAACCGTACAACTACTACTAACTTTAGCCATAATTCGAGTGCTAACACTAACCCCGAAAACTAACCCTGAATCTGGTACTAACCCTAACAATAACCCTTGCTCTAAACATGACCCTAATCCTAAACCTAACCGTAACATTAGACCAAGCCCTAACCCTAACCCTAAAACTAGCACTAATTGCAACACTAGTTCATACATTACCATAGCCCTAATACCAGCCCTAACCAAACCCAAAACCAAGCCCTAATCTGAGCCTTAACCCTAGCTTTAAACCTAATCCTAAACCAAACCCTTACCCAGGACATAGTCCTAAACTTTACCCTAACACTAGCCAGATTTCTAAACATTACCCTAGCTTTATCACTAGCTCTAACCCTATCCATTACCCTAATCATAACCATAACCTAATCATAACCATAAAATAATCATAACCATAACTCATAACCATAACTGACCATACCATTACCCTAACTCTAAAAATAATGTTAATTCAAGCCTTAACCCTAAACCTTAACCCAACCCAAACCCTAACTCTGCCCCTTCCCATGATAATATACCTAGCTATAACCCTGAACCTACCACTAAACCTAATTCTTATACCAGACCTAGCAAAAAACATAAACCTAAAACTATTGCAAGCCAAAATCCTAGACCTGACATTTGCTCTAGCCGTAATTCTAGCCCTAAACTTAACACAAAACACACCCATAACCCTAACACTTACCCTAGCCCTATTCCTATCCATAACCCTAGCCATAAATTAGCCTAACCCTATCAATTATCCTAAACATAACCCTAATTATAATGCTAATCCTAGGCCTAAATCTAACCTTATCCCTAACCATAACCCTATCCATTATGCTAAATCTAACCTGAACCCTAAACCAAACACTATCATTACCCTAAACCAAAAGCTAATGCAAATTTGAGCCCTAAACCTAAACACAAACCTAAAGAAAACCCTAAACCTGAAGCTGACCCTAATAATAAACCTAGTTCTAAATTTGACCCCTACCTGAAACCTAACACACTAAACATAGCCATAATCCTAACCCTAATCTTTAGCCTAACCCAAACCATCACCCTATTACTAGTTCTAACCCTAGCCCTCAATGTAGTTCTAGCCATAACCGAAACCCTAAACCTAACCCTGACACTTATTCTGACCCTAACAGTAAGTATAAACCTGAACCCAACCATAAACCAAACCCTAACACTAGCACTAGCAATAAACCTGTACCTAAACCTGAACTTAATACTAGCCCTAGACCTAAACCTAATCCTGACTCTAGCCATATCTCTAGCCCTAGACCTAAACAAAAACCTAGCCCTAGCCTTAATGATAAAACTTAACCTAACACAAAAACTAATCCTACCCCTAGACCTAATTCTAGTGATAATTCTGGGATTAATCCTAACCATAACTATAACCCGAACACTGACTCTGACCCTAACACTAACCCTAGCTCTAAACATCACGAAAATGGTAACCCTAACCCTAACACTTGATCTAGCGTAACACCCAAAATGTAGCCCTAATCATAACCCTGGTTTATACATTAGTTTTAGGACAAACACTAGCCCCAACCTAACCCAAAACATGGCCCCAAGCCAAGTGCTAACCCTAGTTTTAACCCTAACCCTAAAACTAGCCCTAATCCATACCCTAACCCTAGATCTAACCCTAGCTTTTACCCTATCCATCACCTTAAACTAAAACCTAAATCTAATGCTAACCCTAGTCCTAACCCTAATTCTTAGAATAACCCAAACACTAACCCTATTACTAGGCCTAACCCTAACCTTTGTTCCAGCTCTAACCCTAACCAAAACCCAAACCTTATCCCTGACACTTATTCTGACCCTAATACTAACAGCAGGTATAAATCTGACCCTAACCTGAAACCGAATCCTAACATTAGCCCTACTGGTAATCATATACTTAAACCTAAACCTATCACTAGCCCTAGACTTAAACCTAATCCTAAATCTAGCCATATCTCTAGCCCTAGACCTGAACAACAACCTAGCCCTATCCTTAACAATAACCCTTAATCTAACCCAATATAACCCTACCCCTAGACTTAACCCTAGTCCTAATTCTGGCACTAAACCCAACACTAACTCTAACCTGAACACAGGCCCTGACCCTAACACAATCCTCGCTCCAAAGCTCACTCTAAACCAAACCTAATCCTAACACTAGACCTAGCCATAACCTTAACCCCAAAACTATCCCTAATCATAACCCTAGCTCTTACATTACTGACGGCCCTAACCCTAGGCCTAAACTAGCCCAAAACCTAGCTGTAATTTTAGGACTGAACATAGCCCTAAGTGTAACCCTAAACCTAACCCTAGCCCTAACCCTAACCCTAAGCCTCGCTTTAGACCTAATCCTAGCTCAAGCCTAACCTTTACCCTTAACATAACTCTAGCCATATTCCAAACCCAAACCTAACACTAGCTCTAATCCTAACATTAAACCTAGCCCTAAACATAGCTCTAATAATATCAACTACCCTAACGCTAACCCTAATCATAACCATAAGCTTAGCCCTAAACCTAGCTCTAATTCTATCCACTACGATAATCACAATCTTGACCCTAATGCTAATCCTAGGCTTAACACAAACCCTATCACATTCCCTAAACCTATCCATTGCCCTAAAACTAACCTGATACCTAATCCTAAGCCTATTCATTACCCTAACCCTAACTGTAACCCTAATGCTAATTAGAGCCCTAAACCTAAACATTAACCTAAACCAAACCTTAAGCCAAATACTGACCCTAATAATACACATAGCTTTAAACTTACCCTTACCCTAAATCTAATCCTTACACTAGACCTAACCATAAACATAAGCTGATACCTATCTCTAATTAAACGCTAAACCTTACAATAGCCCTAGCCCAAATCCTAGCCCTAACCCAAACACAAACACTAGCTCTTATTCTAGCCTAAAACTGACCTTTAATCGTAACCCTAACCCTAATTCTAACGCTTTCCCTAGCCCTAAAGCTAGTTATAACCACATTGCTTACCGTAAACCTAACCCAGACCTTAACATTAACATTAAACCTAGCCCTAACATTAACCCTAGGACTAATCCTAACACTAACCCTAGCCCTAATCCTAAACCTAACCCTAATATTAGCTTTAAGATTAACTATAAGTCTCGCCCTAAACCTAGCCCTAATTCTAACTCTATCACTTACCATAATCTTATTCCTAGCCATAGCCTAGAATAACCCTAGCCCTAACCTTACATTTTGCCCTAACAGTAGATCTAAATATAACTCTAAATCAAACCCTAATTCTAAAATTAAACCTAACCCTAACACTAGCCCTAACCCTAACGCTAATCCTAAAACTAGCTCTAACCATAGGCTTAGACCTAAAACAAACTGAGCAATAACAATAACCCTAAACTTTTACCTAAACCAACCCCTCACCTTATATCTAGCTCTAAGCCTATCCCTAGTTTGAGTCCTAATTTTAACCCCAAATCTACCCGTAAACCTGTCTCTGACATTAACACTAACCCTACCTCTGAACATTACCCTAAACCTAAACTTTAACCTAACACTAGACCTGGTCCTAACCCTACTTCTAAAACTAGTTCTAATCATAAACCTAGATCATACATTAGCCGTAACCTTAAACCTAATACTAACGCAAACCTAGCCCAAATCTGACACCTAACCCTAGCTTTCACCCTAACCCTAACCCTAACATTATCCCTAACCCTAACCTTACCCTAGCTCTTACCCTAGCTCTAACCTTATACTTTACCATAGCCAAACCCCAACCCTAATGCTAACCCTAGTCCTAAAACTAATCCTTAGTCTATCCCAAACCCTAACCCTATTACTAGTCCTAACCCTAGCCCTCATTCTTGTTATAATCATAACCCAAATTCTAACCCTAACCCTGACCCTTATTCTGACCCTGAACCTAAACCAAACCCTAACACTAGCCCTACCCATAAACCTATATCTAAACATAACCCTAATATTAGCCCTACATTAAACCTAATCATAAATCTAGCCATATCATTAACCAAGACCTTAACAAAAAACTAGCCTTGCTCTAATGATAACCCTTAACCTAAGCCAAACACTAATCTTACCTCTAGACCTAACCAATCCTAATTCTGGCTCTAGCCCTAACCCTAACCCTAATCCAAACACAGACCCTGACACTAACACTAAACCTAGCTATAAAACTGACCCTAACCGAAACCGAAACCTAACATTAGACCTTGCCATAACCGTAAACATATCCCTTACATTACCATAGCACTAAAACTAGCTCTAATCCTATCACAACACCTAGCCATAATCCTAGGTCTAAATCTAGCCAAAGCGTAACACTAACCCTAACCTAACATTATCCCTTACTGTAAGCCTAACCCTCATGCTAACGCTAACCCTTGTCTTAGACCAAACTCTAGATAAAACCCAAAACTGAACCCTCCACATAACTCTAGCCCTATCCCTGAATCTAATCCTAATCTTGGCCCTAATCATAATGTTAACACTAGCCCTAATACTATCTCTAAATTTATCCATTACCCTAAACAGAACCTTAACCCTAATGATAACACTAGCTCTAATTCTAATTGTAAACCTAATCCTAGACCTAACCCTAAACCTAACCCTCATTGTAGCCTTAACCCTAGATAAAACCATAACCCTTATTCTAACACTAAACCTAGCCCAAACCCTAACACTTACCATAAACTTAAAACTACCCCTTACCCTAACCTGACATCTAACACTATCCATTACCCTAACTCAAATGATAATCTTAGCTCTAACCTTAACACTAACCCTAAAGCTATAACTACCCCTAAACCTAACCCAACATCTAATGCTATCCATTAATCTAACTCTAAAGATAACCTTTGCCCTAAACCTAAAATTGACCCTAACCTTAAACATAAATCTAACCCTAGACATAATGCTAAACCTAACCCTCATCCTAGCACTATCCCTAGCTCAAAACCTAACCTGTATCCTAAACCTAACTCTAACCCTAACCCTAACCATAACCCTAACTCTAGCCCTAATCCTATCCAAAACCCTATCCCTAACCCCAGATCTAATGCTGTTAATTATCCTAATGATAACCCTAACCCAAATGCTAACCCTAGGCCTAATCCTAACCCTGTCACTAACACTAACCCTACCAATTACCCTAATCTTATCCTGAATCCTAAACCTAAACCTATCCATAAACCTAACCTTTATTCTAACCCTAATGCTAATTTGAGCCCTACCCCTAATAATTAACCTAACACAAACCCGAAACCTGACCCTTACTCTAAAAATACACCTTACACTTTACCTGGGCCTTACCCTAAACCTAACATTAGACCTAGCCATGAACCTAACCTAATAACTATCCCTAGCCATAACCCTAACCTTGACATTATCCCTATCCCTAAAACTTGCCCTAACCCTAACTCAAACCCTAGCGCTCATCATAACCCAAAATCTAGCCTTAAGTCTAACACAAACCTAACCTTAGACCTAAACCTAAGTCTAATCATCACCCCAGGCATAAACCTAGATGTAACACTAAACCTAAAAATGGCCCTAATTGTAAGCCTAATTCTTACATTATCCGTAGCCTTAAAGCTAACACAAAACCTAGCCTAGACCTAATCCAAGCTCTAACCCTAGCTTTAACCCTATCCTAAATCTAACCCTAGCCATAACCCAAACCCTAACACTAGCACTAACCCTATCCCTTACCCAAGGTCAAACTATAAACCTAAAGGTACCCTTTTCCTAAACTTAATTCTATAGCCAAACCCAAAACCTAACTCTATTACTAGTCCTAACCCTAATCCTCAATCTAGCTCTATCACTATCCTAAACCCTAACACTAACCCTGACCCTTATTCTGACCCTAACACAAACCATAGGTCTAAACCTGACCCTAACCCTAATCAGACCCCTAACATTGGCACTGCCTGTATCCATATAACTAAACCTTACACTAACACTAGACCTAGATCTACACTTAATCTATTATCTAGTGATAACTCTAGGCCTAGCCCTAAACAAAACTTAGTCCTAGCCCTAATAATAACCCTTAACCTAACCCAAACACTAACCTTACCCCTAGAACAAAGCCTAGTCACTAATGCTGGCCCTAACCACAAACCTAGCCCTAAACCTAACAAGGACCCTTACCTTAACACAAACCCTACCTCTAAACCTTATCCTAACAAAACACATAACCCTAACACTAGACTTAGCCATATCACTAACCCTGAGACTGGACATCACCATAGGCCAAAACCTATCTCTAACTCTATTCATTACCCTACCATACGCATAAGGCTAATGCTAACCCTAGCCCTAACCCTCACACTGACTCTAACACTAATGTTCGTTCTAGTCCAAAACCGAGCTCAATCTCTAACCCTTAGACTTAACCTAACACTTACCCTAGTGCTAACCATAGCTCAAACTCTAAATCATACCCTAATCCTAAACCTAACCATAACCCTAGGTCTAAACCTAACTCTAGGCCTAATAATAACCATAACCATAGACCTAACCCTATCCCTTACCCTAAGCACAACCATAACCCTAAGGCTAACACTAGGCCTAACACTATCCCGTTTGCTAACTCTAACTATATCAATTACCGTATACCTAACATGAACCCTAAACACAAACCTATCATTACCCTATCTAAACCCTAATGCTAATTCAAGTCTAAACCTAAACCCTAATCTAAACCAAAACTGAAACCTAATTCTAACCATAATAATAACCCTAGCTCTAAACCTGATCCTAACCCTAACCTGAACACTTACACTAGACCTAGCCAAAAATCTAACTCTCAATCTATGCCTAATGTAAGCATAGACCTGACATTAGCCCTACCCCTAATTCTTGCCATAACCCTAAAACAAATCCTAGCCCTCATCCTAGCCCTAAACCTAGCCTTATTACTAAATCAATCCATAACTCTAGTTCTAACCGAATTCTAACCTTTTACCTAGCTCTAAAACTAACTTTAACCCCATCCCTTCCCCTAATCCTAATCCAATTCCTAAATCTAAACCTACGCCTAAACTAGGCCTAACCATAGTACAAACACTAGACCTAATCCTAGCCCTAATTTAGCCGTAAACCTAACCTAACCCTAGCCCTAAGACTAACTCTAACTCTTGTCCTAGCCATATTTCTACTTCTAACGTATCCCTTACCATAATCCTATCACTTGCCTTTACATTAGCCCTAACCCAAGCTCTAGCCCTAATCCTATATGAAACCCTAACTCTAAATCTAACCAAACCCTAAGCTAAATATCTCACTAACACAAGCTGTAACACTAATGCTAGTCTGAAAACTAGCACTAACCTTGCCCTAGCCCTACAAAACAACCTAGCCATAGTCCTAACCCTAAACTTTAACATAAACCAAACCCTAAGCCTACACCTAGCCCTAAACCTAGCTCTAATTCGAGTCCTATGCCTAACCCTAAAACAAACCCTGACCCTGACTCTGACCCTAACAATAACGCTAGCTCTAAACTTCACTCAAAACCTAAATCTAAACCTAACATACCCCTAACCCTAACCCTAAAACTAGTTCTAATCATAACTTTAGTTCTTACATTGGCTCTAGTTCTAAACCTTACCCTAACCTAACCCAAAACCTATCTGTAATTGGAGCCATAACACTACTTTAACCCTAAACATAACCCAAAATCTAGCCCTAACCCTTACCCTAACCCTAACCCTAACCCTAACACTAACCCCAGAAATAACCTAAATCCTAACCCTAAACCTAGCCTTAATCCTAACCATAAACTTAGACCTAACCCCAACTGTAACCCTATTCATTACCCCAATTCTAATCCTAACCCTAGTGCTAACCCTAGGATAACCCTAAACCTATTTCTACCCCTAAACTTATACATTGCCCTAAACCTAACCTGAACCCTAAACCTAATTATATCCATTAACCTAATCCTAACCCTAATGATCTTACCCCTAAAACTATCTCTAACCATAACCCTAGACTTAACATTAGCCATAGCCCTAATAAAGTCCTAAACCTGAAACAAACTCTAGCCCTAATCCTAGCTCTAATCTTAGCCTCAATCCTAAACCTAACCCTAACCATAGACCTATACCTAATTTTAACCCTCGCTCTAGTTCTAAGTTAGCTATAACATCATACCTAACCATATCCATAACCATAACCCTAACCATGAACCAAGGCTCAGCATTAATACACTAGCAATAATTCTAGCTGTAATTAAGCCCCAATTTAAAGCATAAATTTAATCCTTACACTAACTCTAACTCTCGCACTAGCCCTATCCCTAGTTCTAACCCTATCCCTTATAATAACTCAAATCCTAGCCTTAACAATAGCCCTATCCTTTGCTGTAGGCCTAAACCTAGATCTAACTCTAACTCTAAATATAACCCTAACCCTAAGCCTAAACCACAAACTAACACTAGCTGTAACCCTAATGCTAATTTGAAAACTAGCCCCAACCCAAGCCCTAGCTCTCAAAAAAAACCGAGCCATTTCACGGACTCTAACCCTTAACCTAAAGCAAACGCTAACCCTACAGCTAGCCCTAATTCGAGTCCTAACCCTAACCCTAGAAATAATATTAACCCTGACTCTGACCTTAACACTAACCCTAGCTCTACACATCACCCTATCCCTAAACCTAATCCTCACACTAAACCTCGCCCTAAACCTAACACTAAAACTAGCCCTAATCATGATGCCAGTTCTTAAATTAGCCATAGTCCTAAACCTAACACAAAACCTAGCCCTAATCCAAGGCCTAAACCTAGTTTTAACCATAATCCTAACCATGGCTCTAAACCTAACCCTATCCCTAGTACTAATCCTATTTCTAACTCTATTTCTTACATTTAGTCAAACCCTCACCCTATTGTACCCTAGTCCTAACCCTAATTCTATGCCTACCCCAAACCCTAACTCTATTATTAGTCCTAATCCTAAAACTCATTCTAGCTGTAAACTTAACCCAAACCCTAACTCTAACCCTGACCCTTATTCTGACCCTAACACTAAACCTAGGTTCAAACCTGACCCTAACCCTTAACCGAAAAATAACACTAGCCATACCATTAACCCTAAACCTAAACCTAACAATAACACTAGCCCTAGACCTAAACCTAATCTTAAATGTAGACATAACCCTAGAATTAGCCTTAAAAATAACCCTTAACTTAAACCAAACACTAACTCTACTCCTAGACCTAACCCTAGTCCTCATTCTGGACCTTAGCCTAAACCTAATCCTAACCTGAAACCTGACATTTATCCTAACAAAAACCCTAGCTCTAAACCTTATTCTATGCCAAAAACTAACCCTAACACTAGATGAACTCTAAATGTAGCCATAACCATTACTCTAGCTCTTACATTACCCATACACCTAACAGTAGCCCTTAACCTCACACAAAACCCAGCCTGAATTACAGCCCTAAACCTAACCCTAACCCTAACTCTAAACCTAAACTTAGCCCTAACCCTAACCCTAACTCTCGTTCTAGACCTAACCCTAGATCAAACACTAAACCTTACCATAAAATAACCCTAGCCCAAACCCTAAACCTCACCCTAATTCTAGCCCTAATCCTAACTCTAACCATAGCCCAAACCCTAGCTCTAATTCTATCCATTATGCTAATAATAACCCTAAAATTAATGCTACCCTAGCCCTTAACCTAACAGTAAATCTACCCTAGCCCAAACTGTAAAGCTAACCCATAACCTAGCCATAAACTTAGCTCAATCCCTAACCCTTACACTTAATCTAAACATAACACTAACCCAAGGTCAAACCCTAAACCTAAATCCAGCCCTAATCCTAACCTTAACCCAAGACCTAATCCTAGCTTGAACCCTATCCATTACTCTAACCCTAAACTTAACCTGAATGATAACACTAGCCCTAAAGCAAAACCTATCCTAACCCTAAACATAAATCTAACCCTAGAACTAACAGTGAAACTAACCTAACCCTAACCCTAAACCTAAGATAGCTCAAATGCTAACCCCAATCATAAACCTAAACCTAATGCTAACCTAAACCTAAAACTATCTTTAACCTGACATCTAAACCTATTACGCTAGCCCTAACCATTACACTAACCATGACCATAACCCTAGACCAAACCATAAATTAATCTTAGCCATAGCAAAATTCCTAGCTCAAACTCTAAACCGTACCCTAAACTTAATCCTAAGTGTAACCCTCGCCCTAACCCTGTGCCTAATGCTAACTGTAGCCCTAATCCTAACCATTATCATAGCCCTAACCGTAGGACTAAACCTATAAATTTCCCTAACAATAATTATAACCCTAATGCTAACCCTCGGCCTAACCCTAAACCTACCACAAACCCTTACCATATCCATTACCTTAAACTAAACCTAACCCTAAACCTAACACTATCCATTACCTTAACAATAATTCTAACCTTAATGCTAATTTGAGCCTTAACACTAAAACTTAACCTAACCCAAACCCAAAGCCAGACCCTGACCCTAAATTACCCCAGATCTGAATCTGACCCTTTCCCTAAACGTAACACTTTAATTTGACCTTGCCAGAAACCTAATCCTAAAAATATCACTAACTATAAACCTAGACCTGACATTAGTCCTAGCCCTAATTGTTGCCCTAAACCTAACACAAAACCTAGCCCTAATCCTAGCCTTAACCTAAAACTAACCATAATCCTAGCCCTCACCCTAAAGCTAATCATAAAACTAGCCCTAACCCTAATCATAGCACTAAAACAAAACCAAGCAACAGGCCTAACACTAACTTTAACTTAAACAAAACCTTAGCACTACACCTGGATCTAACCCTAGCCCTAATTCAAGTCCTAATCATAATCTTAAAATTAACCCTTTATCAGACTTATATCCTAACACTCCTCTATTTCAAAACACCGCCATAAACTTAAACCTACCGTAATCCTATACCTAGACTTAACCCTAAACCTAGCCCTAACCCTAGCTCAAAACCTAACATTTATGCTAAACATAACTCTAATCCTAACTCTAAACCTAGTTCTAACTCTAACTCTAACTCAAGGCATATTCCTAACCATAATTCTAGTTCTAACCCTATCAATTACCCTAACTATAACCCTTACTATAATGCTAACCCTAAGCCTAACCATAGCCCTATCTCTAACGCTAACTGTATCAATTACCCTAAACCAAACCTGAACCTTTAAACAAACCCTAACTATACCCGAACCCTAACATTAATGCTAATTTGAGACGTAAACCTAAATCCTTACCTAAGCCAAATCCTAATCCTAATAATTCCCTAAGCTCTAAACCTGACCCTTACCCTAAACCTAACCCTTACACTAGATGTACCCATAAGCCTAAGTTTAAGATTAGGGTAAGAGATGGCATTATAGCTAGGTATAGAGGTAGGGTGAGGGTTAGAATTAGGGTCAGGAGTATGGATAGGGTTAGGGTCATGATTAAAGCTAGGCTTAGGGCTAGGATGAGGGCTAGGGTTTGTTTTAGGTTTAGGACTAGGATTAGGGCTAGGCCTAATTTCAGGTCCAGAATTACAGTTAAAGATCGTTTTAGGGTTAGGATTATGGCTACATTTAAATAAAGTTTAGGTGTAGGGTTATGTTCAAGTTTAGAGCTAGGGGTTTTATTAGGGTCAATGTCAGGGATAGGGTTTGGGATAGGTTAAGGTTTAAAGTTAGGGCTTGAATTAGTGTGTTAGGGTTAGGGTAATGATAGGTTAAGTTTAGGTTCAGTTTAGGTTCAGGGTAATAGATTGCGTTAAGATTAGGGATAGGTTTAGGTTCATGCCTAGGGTTAGCATTAGGGTAATGGTTTTCATTATGATAATGGATACATTTAGATATCAGTTTAGGGCTAGGTTTATGGTTATGAATAGGACTATGGTTAAAGCTAGGATTAGAGCTATGTTTTGGATTACATTAGGGATAGGGCTACGGAGAGGGCTAATGTAAGTTCTAGGGTGAAGTTTAGGGCTAGTTTTAGGGTTTTAGGGCTAGAGTTATTGTTAGGGTTAGGTTTAGGGTCAGGGTGATGTTTAGATCTAGTAGTGTTAGGGTCAGTGTCAGGTTCAGGGTTAGTTTAAGGGTTTGGCTTACAACTCATATTAGGGTTAGTGTTAGGGCTAGGTTTAAGGTTAGGGTTTGGTTTAGGTTAAGGGTGTTAGTGTTGTAGCTATAGCTCAGCTTTGTTTTAGGGCTAGGGCTAGAGTTAGGGCTAGTTTTAGGATTAGTGTTATGGTTTGGGCTAGTGTTAAGGTTTGGGTAATCTTCGGGATAGGGCTTGATTTAGAGTTAGGTTTTGTCTAAAGTTAGTGCTAGGGCCAAGGATAGGGCAAGGGTTAGGGCTAGGGTTAGGGCTAGGGTTAGGGTTAAGGTAAGGCTTAGAACAAGTGAAAGGTCTCATGTTAGAGTTAGAGTTAGTCTTAGGACTAGGGTTAGGGATAGGGCTAAAGAATGGCTACAATTAGGGCTAGGGTGTCAGGGTTAGGCCTAGAGTTTGGGTTAGGGTTGTAATTAAGGATATGGTTAGGGCTAGGATAAGGTCTAGGGTTTGTGTTATGGTTAGTGCTAGAATTATGGCTAGGGCTAATGTCAGGTCTAGGGTTAGAGTTAGCAATAGTTTTATGGAAATGTTTATGGCTAGGTCTATTGTACTGGTTAGGTATATGGTAAGAGCCAGGTTTTGAGCTAGGGGAATTACTAGGGCCAGGCTCAGTGTTAGGGCTTGATTAACGTTTGAGTTTATGGTTACAGCTGGAATTAGAGTTAGGTTTAGGGTTAGGGTAAACATAGGGTTAGATTTAGGGTTCAGGTTAGTTTTAGGGAAATTGATAGATTTGGGGATAGTGATAAGGTTAGGTTTAGTCCTAGGGTTACCATTAGGCTAAGGTTTATGTTTAGGGTAATGGATACAGTTAAGGTTAGTGCTAGCATTATGGTTAGGATTAAGTCTTTGGTTAGGTTTAGGGTGAGAGTTAGGATTAAGGCTAGGTTTACAGCTCGGATGAGGGTTTGTGTTAGGGTTAGGGCTAGAATTATGGCTACTGCTAATGTCAGGTCTAGGGTTACTGTTAGGGACAGTTTTACAGAAAGGTTTATGGCTAGGTCTATAGTAAGGTTTAGGTAGAGGGTAAGAGTCAGTTTTAGAGCTAGTGGAATTATTAGGACCAGGAGCAGTGTTAGGGCTTAGTTTAGGTTTGAGTTTAGGGTTACAGCTCGAATTAGGGTTAGGTTTAGGGTAAAGATAGGGTTAGGTTTAGGGTTCAGGTTAGGTTTAGGGTAATTGATATTTCTGTGGATAGTGATAGGGTTAGGTTTAGTCTTAGGGTTAGCATTAGGATAAGGGTTATGTTTAGGGTAATGGATACAGTTATATTAAGGTTAGGTCTAGGGTTATGGTTAGGATTAAGTCTTGGGTTAGGGTTAGGATGAGGGTTAGGATTAATATGAGGTTTATGGCTCGGATGAGGGTTTGTGTTAGGGCTAGTGCTTGGATTAAGTCTAGGTCTAGCATTACAGTTAAGGGTAGTTGTAGGGTTTGGTTATGAACAGGTCTACTGTGAGGGTTAGGTTTAGGGTAAACGTCAGGCTTAGAGGTAGGTATGTTATTGTGGTCATGGTCAGGATTAGGGATTGGTTTTTGTTAGGGTTTAGAGTTCAGGCTTTAATTAGCATTAGGTTAAGGGTAATGGATATGGTTAGGTTTAGCGTTCAGGATAGTTTTAAGGTTTTAAATAACCGTAGGAATAGCTATACAGTTAGGTTTAGGCTTATCTTTAGCATTTAGTTAGGCTTAAGTTCAGGGTAAAAGAGGATTACAGCTAGGTTTAGGGCTACGTTTATGGTTAAGATTAGGACTAGTGTTAGGGTTAGGGTTATGTTTAGGGTAAGTGTTATGGTTGGAGCTAGATTTAGGGCTAGGGAGAGGTTTAGGGTTAGAGCAGGTCCAGGGTAAATAATAGGGTTAGGGATACGTTTAGCATTAGGTTTAGGGTTAGGGTTACGGTAATGGATACAGTTAGATCAAGGCTTTGGCCAATGGTTACAGTTAAAATTCGGGTTAAATTTAGGGTTAGGGATAGGGCTATGTTAATGTTTAGGGTTAGGATTAGGGCTTAGTTTTGAGGAAGAATTAGGGTTAGAGTTACTTTATTCAAATTTCTTTGATACAATCTAGGATTCATCTTTAAATAACCTTACTCTCTTTCCCAGATTTAGGCCTTTTGGTTCAACTGTTTTGTGTCTGAAACAGTTAATGTTTTCATTTAACTTCATTTTGACCTATACGAGTAAATGTAAATGGAACTGGAAATCAAACAGAGTTCATGCTAGCTGCTTGAAACTGCACACACACCCCTGAATTTTTTGTGGGGGACACTCTGGTATGTTTCTTGTGAGTGTAGGCCTAAGCTGAAGCATGCAAAGACAACTTTATCAGAGAGCCCTTTAGGAGAAAGTAGGGAATATGCATGCACTGAAATTCCTCCCATAATTATTTTGTCAGATTTGTTTGATACTGAGTAGGATTCATTATTTACCTTTCCCCACAAAGCTCTCCAAGTGTGGGACTTCTAGGATCAATGGTTCTCTAATCAGGTTGGGGTTAGTGTTAGGTTTAGGGTTAGGGCTAGGTTTAGATGTAGTGTTAGGGTGAGAGTAAGTTTTGTACAAATCACTTTGATACTTGGAAGGAGTCATCATTTCCCTAGCCTTAATATGTTCCTCAGGTTTGGGCTTTCTCATTTCAGTGGTTTGCTAACAGGGACACTCTGTATTTTAAGGTTTTACTTCATATTGACCTATATAGGTAAATGAAACTGGAGGTTGAAATCAAACCGAGTTGGTGCTAGCTGCTTGAAACTTCAAACACTGAATCAGTTCTCTGTGGGAACTCTCTGGATCTTCATGAAAGTAGCCCTATGATGAAGATGGCCAAACAACTTTATCTGAGAGCCGTTTAGCAGAAAACAGAGAAATATGCATGAACTGAAATACCACCTCAATTATTTGGTCATATTTCTTTGATACTGCATAGGATTCATCTGATAGCTTAGCCCACTAGGCTTCCCAAGTTTGGGATTTCTAGGATCATCAGATTTTCAATCAGGTTAGGGTTTATGTTAAGGATAGTGTTAGGGCTAGTGTTAAAGCTAGTATTAGGATTTGAAGTACTTTACAAAAATTTCCTTGGTACTTGGCAGGATTCATTATTTTCTTACTATACTCCACCTGTTTGGGCCTCCTAGGTTCAAGGGTTCACTTTAAGGAACAGTTTGTATTTTAAATTTTTAGTTCATTTTGTCCTATGCAGGTAAATGGAAATGGAGTTTAAAATCAAACAGCATTGGTGCTAGCGGCTTGAAACTTCACACTCCATCAATTCGCTGTGAGTATACTCTGGTTTGTTCTTGTGACAGTAGGCCTAAGCTGAAGCATCTAAAAACAACTTTAACCAAGATTCCTTTAGGAAACAGGGAAATATGCATGTACTGATATACTCCATCAACTTTTTGGACAGATTTCTTTGATACTGCACAGCATTCATCATTTAGCTTGCCCCACTAGACTGCCCAAGTTTGGAAATATTACAGTCAAAGTTTCATAAAAATGTTAGGGTTAGGGGAAGAGCTAGGGTTAGAGCTAGTGTTAGGGTTAGAGTTAGTTTTATTCAAAATTCTTTGATACTTGGCAGGATTTATCTTTTAGCTAGATTTACTCTGTTCCCTAGATTCAGGCCTTCTCCTTTCACAGGTTTGCTGTTAGAAACGTTTTGTATTTTAAGATTATACTTCATTTTGACCTATATGGGAAAATTAATGGGGTTGAAAAATCAAACAGGGTTTGTGCTAGCTTATTGAAACTTCATGCACTCCATCAGTTCACACTAGGGACTCTGGTATGTTCCTTGTAAAAGTAGGCCTATGCTTAAGTGTGCAAAAACAACTTAATCTGAGAGCCGTTTAGGAGAAAACAGGAAAATATGCATGTATTGAAATACCTCCTATAATTATTTGGTCGGTTTTGTTTGATGTTGGATAGAATTCATCACTTAGCTTGCCCCATAAGGCTCCCCAAGTGCGGGAAGTCTAGGATCAATGGTTCTCTAATCAGGTTAGGGTTAATGTTAGGTTTAGGGTTATGTCTAGGGCTATGGTTAGAGGTAATGTTAGGGTGAGAGTTAGTTTTGTTCAAATTTCTTTGATACTGGGCAGGAGTCACCTTTTATCTAGCCTTAGTATACTCCGAAGTTATGTTCTTCTCAATTCAATGGTTCACTATCACACTTTGTATTTTAAGGTTTCACTTCATTTTGACACCTATGAGTAAATGGAATTGGAAGTGGAAATCAAACAGGCATCCCTTCCCCTAAACCTAACCCTAAACCTAACCATAAACATAGCCCTAATCCTAGGCCTAAGGCTAACACTAACCTTAGACCTATTCCTAGCCCGAATTTAGCCCTAACCCTAACCCAAACTCTAGCCATAAGACTAAGTCTAACTCTTGCCATAGCCCTATTCCTAGTTCTAACCCTATCCTTTACCATAACCCAAACACTAGCCCTAATCTTAGCTCTATCAGTAGCCATCGTCCTAACCCTAGAATTAACCATAACTTTAAATCTACTCCTAAGCCTAAACTCACCCTATCAGTTAGCAATAACAATAATGCTAATCATAAAACTACACTTAACTTCAGCTTTAGCCCGAACACAAAACCGAGCCATGGGACTAACCCTAAATCTTAACGTAAACCAAATCCTAACTCTATATCTAGCCCTAAGCCTCCCCTAATTTGAGTCTTATCCCTAACTATAAAATGAACTGTTACCCTGATTCTGATCCTAACACTAAACCTAGTTCAAAACATCAAACTAAACCTAAACCTAATCCTATAACTAGACTTATTCCTAAATGTAACCCTAAACTAGCCCTAATCATAACCTTAGTTCTTGCATTAGCTGTATACTTCTAGGAGAGCCCTAACATAACCCAAAACCTAGCCCTAATCCAAGACCCAACCCTAGCTTTAACACTTACTCGAATCCTAAACCTAGTCCTAACCCTTACCCTAAACCTAACCATAACTTTAATCCTTGCATTAAACCTAAACCTAACCCTACCCCTAGCCCTGACTCTATCTATCAACCTAGCCCTAAACCTAGCTCTACCCTATCCATTACTCAAACCCTGACACTAAACCTAATGCTAATCCTCAGGCTGACCCTAGCCATATTCCTAAACCTAACCTGTCAATTACCCTAAAACTAACCTTAACCTTACCCCTAAAATATCATTATCCTATATGGAAAGTTAACCCTAATGCTAACTCAAGCCCTAATCCTAACACTAAACCTAAACCTATTTCTACAAAACCCTAACCCTAAGACTAACTCTAACACTCACCCTAGCCCTATCCCTAGATCTAACCCTATCCCTTATGATAACACAAACCCTAGACCAATCCCCAGCCATAACCTAGATTTAACCTGATTCTAAATCTAACCTTAACCATAAGCCTAAACCATACCCTATCACTAGCTATAACCCTAACACTAATTTGAAAACAAGCCCTAACCCTAGCCCTAGCACTCAAGCAAAACCGAGCCATAGCCCTGACACTAACACTTAACATAAACCATAGCCTAAACCTACACCTAGCCCTAACACTAGCCCTAAATCAAGTCTTAACCCTAACCTTAGAACTAATTCTAACCCTGACTCTGAACCTAACACTGACCCTAGCTCTATACATCACCCTATCCCTAAACCTAATCCTAACACTACAGCTCACCCTAAACCTAACCCTAAACTAGCCCTAATTGTAATGCCAGTTCTTACATTAGCCATACCCCTAAAGCTAACACAGTAACTAGCCCTAATGCAAGGCTTAACCCTAGATTTAACTGTAACCCTAGCCCAAATCCTAACCCTAGCCATAGTCTTAACCATAGCTCTAACTCTATCCCTTACCCTAAGACAAACCCTCACTCTATTGCTATCCTAGTCCTAACACTTATCTTAAGCCTACTCCAAACCCTAATTTTATTACTAGTCCTAACCCTAGCCCTTATTCTAGCTCTAAACTTAACTCAAACCCTAACCCTAACCCTGACCCTTATTGTGACTCTAACACAAAACCTAGGTTTAAAACTGACCATAACCCTTATCCAAAACCTAACACTAGCCCTACCAGTAATCCTATACCTTAACTTAACACTAACGCTAGCCCTAGACCTAAACCTAATTCTAAATATAGCCTTAACCCTAGCCTTAGCCCTAACAATAACCCTTAATCTAAACCAAACACTTACCCTACACCTAGACCTAACCCTAGTCCACATTCTGGACCTAAACCTAATCCTAACCTGAACCCTACACTTACCCTAAGAAAAACCCTAGCTCTAAATCTTATCCTAACCCCAAAACTAAACCTAACACTAAAAAACCCTAAATCTAGATATAATCATAACTCTAGCTCTTAAATTACTAATACACCTAACACTAGCCCTAAACCCCACACAAAATCTAGCCCTAATTGTAGCCCTACAACTAACCCTAAGCATAACTGTAACCCTAAACCTAGCCGTAAACCTAACCCTAATCCTCATCCTAGCTCTAACCCTAGCTCAAACCCTTAACCTTACCATAAATATAACCATAGCCCAAACCCAAACCTCACCCAAACCCTAGACCTAATCCTAACCGTAACCATAGCACAAATCCTACCTCAAACTCTATCCACTACCTTAACCATAACACTAAACCTAATGCTAACCCTAGCCCTAACCTTAATCCTAACACTACCCTAGCCCTGAATGTAACCCTAACCCTCACTCCAGCCCTAACCCTATATCAATACCTAACCATTAAACTTAAGCTAACCCTAACTCTAACCGAAGGCCTAACACTAAACTAACCCTAGCCCTAATCCTAACCTGAATCCTAGACATAACCCTAGCTCGAAACCAACCCATTACCCTCACACTAAACATTACCTTAATGATAACATTAGGCCTAAAGCTAAACACACCCTAAACATAAACATAAACCTAACCCTACAACTAGCAGTGAACCTACCCTAAACCTAACCTAAGCTATCTCAAATCCGAACCCTAAACTTTACCCCTAGTTCTAAACTTTTCCTAACCGAAAACTTAAAACAAACTCTAGACATATATATAACCCTAACACAAAAAACTAGCCATAACCATTACCCTAGCTTTTGCATTATCCATAGCCATAACACTAGCCTTAAAACTCACACAAAAACTAGCCCTAATACAAGACCTAAACCTAGACCTAAGCATAACCTTAACCCTAATTGTAGCAAAACTCTAAACCTAATGCTTGCCTTAGATCAAACCCTAGATCAAACTCTAACCCTTACTCTAAACATAACCCTAGCTCTAACCCTAACTCCAAAACTATCCCTCATCCTAACTGATACCATAGCCCATATCCTAGCTCTAACTTTATCCATTACCTTAGACATAACCTTAAACCTAATGCTAAACCTAGCCGTAACCCTAACCCTAACCCTAACTCTAGCCCTGACTCTAACCATAACCCTCGCCCTAGCCCTAACCCTACCTCAAACCCTAACACTTACATTAAAACTAACCCTAACACTAGCCCAAGTTGTAACCCAAACCCTATCCCTAATCTTAACCTTAACTTAAGCCCTAACACTAGCACTAAACATATTTATTACTCTAAATATAAGCCTAAACCAAATACTAACCCTAGGCCTAACCCGAACCCTATCCCTAACACTAACCCTATATATTACTCTAAACCTAAACTGTAAACCTAACTTTATCCATTACTCTAACCCTAACCATAACCCTAATGCTAATTTGAGTCCTAAGCTTAAACCTTAAACAAAACCAATCCTTAACCCATACTCTGACTGTAATAATAACCTAGCTCTTTACCAAACCCCTATGCTAAACCAAAGCCTTACACTAGACCTAGCCATAAACCTATCCCTAACTCTATCCCTAATGATAACCCTAGATGTGATATTAGCCCTAGCCCTTATCCTAGCCCTAACACTAACACAAACACTAGACCTGATCCTAACCATAAACCTAGACTAAATCCTAAACAAAATTGTCACCTAGCCCAATCCCTAAATATAACCCTCGCCCTAGCACTGAACCTAGCTATATAACCCCAACCCTTCCACTAAAACTAACCGTAACATTAGCCCTAACCATACGCCTAATCCTAACACTAATCATAGCACAAATCCTATCCCTATTTGAACCCTAACCTCAACCCTACCCCTAAACCTAGCCATTGTTCTAAACCTAAATCTTAACCAAAACCAAACCCTAACCAATAACTAGCCATAACCCGAGCTCTAATTTGAGTCTAGGCCTAAAACTAACCCTCACACTGACTCTTATCCAAACACAAACCCTAGCTCTAAATATCACCCTAAACCTAAAACTAATGCTAACACTAGACCTAGCTGTAACCCTAACCCTAAAACAAATCCTAATCATAATCCTAGTTCTTACATTGGACTTAACCAAAACCTAGCACTAACTCTAACACAAAAATAGTCCTTAGCCGTGCCCTAAAACTAGATTTAACCCTAACCTTAACCCTAATCATAGCCCTAACCCTATCTCTAATCCTATCCATTACCCCAAAACAAACCCTATTCATAATGCTAACTCTAGTCCTAATCCTAATCCTTAGCCAATCCCAAACAATAACACTATTACTAGTCCTAACACTAGACTCATTCTAGATCTAACCCTTACCTAAAACCTCACCCTAACCTTCACCCTTATTCTGACCCTAACACTAATTATAGGTCTAAATTTGATGCTAAACCGAAACTGAAACATGAAACTAGCCCTATCTAGAAAAATTATACCTAAAGCTATCACTAACACTAGCCCTAGACCTAAACCTAATGCTAAATCTAGCTATTACTCTAGCACTTGACCTAAACAAAAATATAGTTCTAGCCCTAACCATAACCCTTAACCTCAACCAAACACTAACACTACCACTAGACCTAACCCTAGTCCTATTCTGGCTTTCACACTAAACCTAACTTTAAATTGAACACTGGCCCTGACACTAACATAAAACCTAGCTATAAACCTGACCCTAACCTAAAACCTAAACCTAACACTAGACCTAGTGTTAATCTTAACCCTAAAACTAGCTCTAATCAGAACCATAGATCTTACATTACACATAGCAATAAACCTAGGCCTAAATCTAACACAAAATTTAAATAACCCTAACCCTAATTGAGGCCTAAAACTACCCTAAGCATAACCCTCACCCTAACCCTAACCCCAGTCCTAACCCTAACCCTAACCCTCACCTTAGTCCTAACCTTAGCACAAAGACTAACTCTTAGCCCAAACATGACCCTAGCACTATTCCTAAACATAACCCTAACCATAGCCCTAATCCTAACCTTAAATCTAAACCTAACACTAGCTCTAACCCTAGGGATTAGCCTAAATCTAAACCTACCCCTAATAATAAGCCTATCCCTAACCCTTACCGAAACCCTAACCCAAACCATAATCCAATCCCTAGGCTTAACCCTAAACCTACAACTTGTCATAGGCTTAAACCTAACTCAAAACCTAAATTTTAACTTAAAACCAACAGTAAACCTAGCCTTAAACCTAAACTTGAATCTAAACCTAACCTTAACCATAAAGCTAACCTTACATCTAAACCAATCATTTACCCTAAACCTAATGCTAACCCTAATGAAAACCCTAGCCCTAACCCTAACCCTACCCTAAGCTAGGGTTACTAGCCCTAACTCAAAACCTAACCTAACTCTAGCCTTAATCCTAACCTAACCATAGCCCTAACCATAGTTCTAACCCTATATATTGTCCTTATGATAACCCAAATCCTAATGCTAACCCTAGGCAAAACCCTAACCCTTTTGCGTACCCTAAAGCTCTCCAAGCCCTAAACCTACCCTGAAACCTAAACCTAACCCAATCAATTACCATAACCCTAACACTAACCCTAATGCTCATTTGAGCCCTATCCCTAAACTTTACCCTAAAACAAACCCTAAACCTGATCCTGACCCTAAAAATACACCTAGCTCTAAACCTGACCCTTACCCTAAGCCTAAAACTTACACTAGACCTAGACACAAACCTAACCCTTAATCTACCCCAAACTGTAACACTAGACCTGACATAAGCCCTAGCCCTAATTCTAGACCTAACACTACAACTAACCCTAGGATTCATCCTAGCCCTAAACTTAGCATTAATCATAACCCTAACCCTAACCCTATTCCTAAACAAAACTCTAACCCTCACCCTACCTCTAAACCTAGCTATAACAACATACCTTACCCTAAAATTATCTGTAACACTAGCCCTAACACTAGGCCTAAGCTGAACACTAGCCCTAGACCTAATCCGAGTCCTAACTTAGCCCTATCCCTAAAACTAACCAAAACCCTAGGCCTAAGACTAACTCTAAATCTAGCCCTAATCCTAGCCCTAACTTAGCCCTATCCCTAAAACTAACCAAAACCCTAGGGCTAAGATTAAGTGTAACTCTCACCCTATTCCTAGACCTAGTTCTATCCCTATCTGTTAATGTAACCATAGCCCTAGCCCTGACCCTTGCCCTATAGTTAGACCTAGCCCTAATCCTAGATCTAACACTATATCTAAATCTAACCCTAACCCAAAGCCTAAGCCTAACACTAACACTAGCCCTAACTCTAATGCTAATCTTATAACTAGCACAAACCCTAGACCTAGGACTAAAACAAAACAAAACAAAACATTACAAAACAAAACAAAAAACAAAAAACTGTGCAACAGCCCTAACCCTAAACACTAACTTAAACCAAACCCTAACACTACACCTAGACATAACCCTAGTCCTAACTCGAGTCCTAACCCTAACCTTAAAATTTACCCTGACCCTGATGCATAACCTAACACTGAACCTAGCTCTAAAAACCATGCTAAACTTAAACCAAACCCTAACAGTAACCCTAGCCCTAATTATAGTCATAACCCTCACCTTAAAACAAACCCTGACCTGACTGATATCCTAAAAGTCACGCTAGCTCTAAACACAGCCCTCACCTTAAACCGAACACTAAGAGTAGCTCTAGTGCTTATCTAAACCTAACTCTAGACCTAGCCATAACCCTAACACTACAGCTAGCCCTCAACATTCCCCTAGCTCTTATATTACCCATAGCCCTAACCCAGGCCTAAACCAAACACAAAAGCTAGAGCTAGTCCTAGGCCTAAATCAAGCCTTAAGCCTAACACTAACACTAACCTTAGCCCTAACCCAAACCTAACTCTCGCCTTAGTCCTAATACTAGCTCAAAGCCTAAAGATTTCTCTAAACATAAACCTACACCTATCCCTCAATCTAACCCTTACCCTAGCCCTAATTCTAACATTAACCCTAGGCCTAAACCTAGTTCTAAACCTACCCATTACTTTAAACTTAAACCTAACCTTATTGATAATCTTAGGCTTAATACTAAACATAAACCTAATTGGAAAACTAACCCTAGACCTAACCTTAAACCTCACAGATAGACCTAACCCTAGCTCAAACCCTAACCCTTACTATAGACTTAAACATAACCATAGCCCTAACTCTAAGCCTAAACCTCAGTCTAACTTTAAACATAGCCCTAAATCTACATCTAAGCCTATACATTACCCTAACCCTATCTCTAATGATGTCCCTAGCCCTAATACTAACCCTAACCCTATGAGTACTATAATCTTATCCCTAGAAGTAACCCTAAACCTAACCCTCACAATAAACCTAACCATAGATCAAAACCGAACCCTTATGGTAAACATAAACCTAAGCCTAACCCTAGTTTTAACCCTAATCCTAACCCTAATTCAAGACCTATTCTTACCCATAAACCTAGCCCTAAACTTAGCTCTAATCATATCCATTATACTAACCATAACACTTAACCTAATGTGAACCCTAGGCCTAACCTTAACCATATTGCTAACCCTAACCCTATCAATTACCCTAAACCTAATCTTAATTCTAAACACAACCCTATAATTTCCCTAACCCACACCCTAGTGCTAATTCGAGCCCTAACCCTAAAACCTAACCTCAAATGAGCTCTAACATCACCCTGACCCAAATAAATCTCTTAGCTCTAAGGATGAATTTTACACTAAACCTAACCCTTACACTAGACCTAGCCATAACACTAATCCTAAAAATATCCCCAATCATGAGCTTAGACTTGACATTAGCCATAGCCCTAATCCCAGCCCTAAACCTAACACAAACCCGACGCCTTATCCTAACCCTAAACCTAGCCTTAATCCTAACCCTAAACCTAAATTTTGGCCTAAACCAGGAACTAACCCTAGCCCTAATCTTAGCACTAATGTAGTCCTATTCATAACCCTAGCTCAAACCCTAGCCCTAGGACTAACTCTAACTCTCACCCTAGCCCCATCCCTAGTTCTAACCCTATCCATTTCTGGAACCCTAATTCTAGCCTTAAACCCAGCCCTAACCCTAGCCCTATCATTAGCTCTAGCCCTAACCTAGATCAAATTTTAACTCTAAATCAAACCCTAATGCTAAGCCTAAGCCTAACCCTAACTCTAAATCTAACTTTAACCCTAGCCCTTAAACAAAACCGAGCCATAGCCCTAACTCTAACCCTTAATCTAAACCAACCCTTAACACTAACCCTAACCTTATCTCTAATTCTAGTTTTAGCAGAAAGCTAGAACTAATACTGACCCTGACTCTGACCATAATACTAACCCTAGTCTAAACATCACCCTAACCCTTACCCTAAACCTAACACACGACCTACCACTAACCCTAACCCTAAATTTAACCCTAATTGTAACCATGAAATTTTCATTCGCCTTACCCCTAACCCTAGCACTAACTTCACTTAAAACCTAGCCCTAATCCAAGCCCTAACCCGAGCTTTAACACTATACCTAATCCTAACCCTAACCCTAATCAAAACCATGACCCTAGCCCTAAACATATCTCTAAACCTCTCTATTGCAATAACCATAATTATAGGCCTAAACCTAACCCTATCCCTAATCCTATACCTATGCATTATTCTAAACCAAACCTAAACCCTAAACCTCATATTATAATTACACTAACACTAACCATAATGCTAATTCGAGCCCTAACTTTAAAACTTAACCTATCCCAAACTTCTAACCCAGACTTGACCCTAGCTCTAAACCTGACCCTAACCCTAAACCTAACCATTACATTATATGTAGGCATAAACCTAATCCTAAAACTATCTTTAACCATAAACCTAGATCTGATATTAGCCCTAGCCCTAATCCTAGCCCTAACACTAAAATAAAGCATAGCACTCATCATAGCCCCAAACCTAGCCCTAATGATTACCCTAACCCTAACCATAGCCCTAACCCTAATTCTAACCTTCACCTTATCTCTAAACCTAGCTATAATGCCATTCCTTACCCTAAACTTAAACCTAACCCTAACTGTAGGTCTTAGGTGAACACTAATCCTAGCCCTAATCCTAGCCCTAATTTAACCCTATCCCTAATGCTAACCCTAACCCTAGCCCTAAGACTAGCTCTAACTCTCACAGTAGCCCTATCCCTTCTTCTAACCCTATCCATTACCGTAAACCTAAACCTAGCCATAACCATTGCCAAATCCTTATTCCTAGTCCTAAATTAGATCTAAACTTAACTCTAAATCTAACCTTAACCCTAAGCCTAAGCCTATCATTAACACTAGCCCTGGCCCTAACACTAATCATAAAACTACCCCTAACACTAACACTTGCAGTAAAACAAAACCGAGCAAGAGCCCTAACCCTAAACCTTAACTTAAACCAAATCTTAACACTACACCTAGACCTTACCCTAGCCCTAATTCGAGTCCTAATTTAACCTTAATACTATCCCTAACTCTGACTCATATCCTAACACTCACCCTAGCTCTAAACACCACCCTAACCTTAAACCGAACACTTACAGTAATCCTATCCTTAATTCGAGTCCCAACCCTAACCCTAAAACTAAACCTGACCCTGACTATTAACCTAACACTAACACTAGCTCTATATTTCACCCTAACCTTGAACCTAATTCTAACAATAGAGGTTTAACCCATAACCATCACCCTAAAACTAACCCTAAAAACCATAGTTCTTACATTCGCCATTGCTCCAACTCTAGCCATAACCCTAACACAAAACTAGCCCTAATTTGAGCCTTAAACCTAGCTTTAACCCTAAACCTAGCCCTAACCCTAGCTTTAACCCTATCCCTTACCCTATGCCAAACCATAAACCTAATCCTAATAATAATCCTAATCCTAAATCTATTCCTCAAACTAACGCAAACCCTAACCCTATTAGTTGTCCTAACCCTTGCGCTCATTCTAGCTCAAACCATAACCAAAAGACTAACCCTAACCCTGACCCTTATTCTAACCTAACACTAATCATAAGTCTAAACCTGAACCTAACCCTAAACCGAACCCTAACATTAGCCCTATTGGTGACCTTATACCTAAACCTAACCTTAACAATAGCCCTAGACCTAACCTAATCCTAATCTTTCCATAACTCTAGACCTAGATCTAAATGAAAACTTAGATCTAGCCCTAATAATTTCCCTTAGCCTAAAGCCAAAAACTAATACTTCCAGTAGTTGTAACCCTAGTCCTAATTCTGGCTTTCCCATTAAACATAACCCTAAACTGAACACTGACCCTGACACTAACACTAACCCTATCTCTAAACATCACTCTAACCCTAAACCTAACCCTAAAACTATACTTAGCTCTAACTTTAACGCTAAAAGTAGCCCTAATCATAACAAAGTTCTTACATTTGCCATAGCCCTAACCTATTGCAAACCCTAGCCCTAACCTAAGCCCTAACGTAGCTTTAACCCTAAATCTAAATATAAACCTAACGTTAGTCCTAACCCTAAACCTGGGCCTAACCCTAGTATACACCTAACCTAACACTAAATCTATCCCTAACTGTAACCCTAGATCTGACATTAGCCCTAGCCCACATACTAGCCCTAACCCTAACACAAATATTAGCCATCATCCTGGCCCTAAACCTAGATTTAATCATAACCGTAACCCTAATCCTATACCTGACCCTAATACTAACCCTTGCCATAGCCCTCAAACTAGCTATAACCCAATACCTTACCATAAATGTAATCCTAACTCCAACCCTAACCAATGGCCTAAGGTTAACACTAACATTAGCCCTAATTGAGCCCTATCCCTAACCCTAACCCTAACCCTAACCCTAATCCTAGCTCTAAGACTAACTCTAACTCTCATACTAGCCCTATCAATAGTTCTAACCCTATCAATTACCATAATACTGAACCTAACACAAACGTTAGTCCTAACCCTTGCCTTATCCTTAGCCCTAGCCCTAACCATAGATCAAAATCTAACTCTAAATCTAACAGTAACACGAAGCCTAAGCCTAACCATTATGAATGCATTTATATTTAGACTCTGTGTCTACAAGTGTTGGCTTCAATTATTATTTAAAATATAGTCATTAGCTACATAAAAGGCATATCATTTCTGGTGGTGTATAGAGAACTGAGTGTCAGGGGTAGGATGCTATGTTAAGGGGGAAAGGAATGAGGGTATGTGATTAACCTAACTTAGCAACTTTGGAGGAGAACTCTAATGAATAAGCAAGGGGAATTTATGGAAGAAGGTATAAATTCAAACTGCTTATCTGTATTCATAAAATTACCTTATGTATAAATAGTAAAAGTTAGGAGGCTGAAACTGGGATAGAGGGAGAAAGAAAAAAGAAGAAAAATAACAAGGAAAGAAAGAAAGAGAGGGAGAAAGAAAATAAGTGCAAATAAAGAGGTGGTGAGGTGAGGCCTATGCAATTCCTCTAAATTATACAATTCTAGTGATTCAGTTCTTAAAGTCCAATTTCATGGAGAGTAATTGGTTTCACATATGTTGAGGTTGTGAGGATGAGAGTGGGAAGGGTACAGGAGAACGGATGAGAAAAGCAAGAAAAGAAAAGTAAGAAAGAAAAAAAAAGGCTCTCAGAACTCTGTTTTCTTTTCTTGCATTATGTGAAGTTTTCTATTCCTAGATTGAGTCTCTGTTCTCAGGGTGGAGGAGGTGGCGAGGGTGAGACGGCTTGAGCTTCTACCTGGAGCCTCCATACTCTCAGTCTCTGATTTGAAAACCAGATGCCTGTACAGTTGCTGTTCCTCATGGATTTCTACACCCCCAAAAAATGTGTGTGAAAAATCTTGAGTTATCACAGCTGGAGGTAGGGGAGTTGGAAACCTGGTACCTGATAAGCTGCAGAACCAAGCTGGTAGCCACACACACTTATAGATGGCAAATAAGGTTTTGCAAGATGGATTCCATCTATAACCCATGTATGGTGTTTGGTGAGGTCGGTGGTTCTGGAGTGACGTTGTGCTGTGTCCAGAGCTCATTCTGGTGATTCTCAAGCAAAGTCTCCATGTTCTGTGCTGCCTTGCGTGTGTGCAGAGAGCTCCTGTGTGGCTGAGAATGCTGTCAGGGCCCTGTGAAACTGCACAGCCAAGCCTTCCATCTGTGCTGAGAGTACCCATGCGGCCCTAGATTTCTTCAAATTTCTATGATACTGGGAAGGATTCATCTTTTACTTAGCATTATTATGCTCAACAAGTTTGGGCCTTGTCGGTTCAATGGTTCACTGTCAGGAATAGTTTGTGTTTTTGGTTTCAATTCATTATGGCTTATTGATGTGAATTAAAATTGAGCTGGAAATCAAACAGGGTTTGCCAAAGGTGCTTGAAATTTCACATAATTAGTTCTCAGTGGACACTCTCTAGTATCTTTCTTTTGAAGGTAGGCCAAAGATGAAGCATGCAAAAGAAACTGTATCCGAGAGCCCTTAAGGAGAAAACAGAGAAACATGTTTGTACTGAAATAAGTCTCCCAACAATTTGATCAGATTTCTTTGATACTAGACAGTATTCATCTTTATCTTGCTCCACTAGGCTCCCCAAGGTTGGAACTTCTAGGATCAATGGTTCTCTAAAAAGGTAAGTGTTAGTGTTAGGGTTAGGGCTAGCTTTAGAGATAGTGTTAGGGTTAGAGTTTGTTTTGTTCAAATTTCTTTGATACTGGAAGATTTTATCTTTTACCTAGCCTCACTATGGGCCCCAGTTTGGGGCCTTCTCAGTTCAATGGTTCGCTGTTGGAAATAGTTTGTTTTTAATATCTCACTTCATTTTTACCTACATAGGAAAATGAGAATGGAGCTGGAAATCATAGGGTTGGTGCTAGCTGGTTGAAACTTCACATACTCAATCAGTTGTCTGTGGCCACTCTCTGGTTTCTTCCTTGTAAAAGTAGTGAAAAGCTGAAGCATGCAAAACAAGTTTATCCAAGAGCACTTTAGGAGAAAACAGGGCAAAATGCATGTACTGTAATACCTCCTCCAATTATTTGGTCAGATTTCTTTAATACTGTGCAGGATTCATATGTAAGCTTGTGCCACTAGTCTCCCCAAGTTTAAAACTTTTATTATCAAAGGTTCTATTAACAGGTTAGGCTTAGGGTTATGGTTAGACCTAGGGTTAGAACTAATGTTAGGGTTAGTGTTAGATTTTTTCAACTTTATGAATACTGAGCAGGATTTATATTTTTTCCCTTCTTAGTATGCTCCCCATATTTGGGCCTCCTGGTAAAAGTGTTTGCTCTCAGGAGTAGTTTTAATTTTCATCTTTCACCTCATTTTGCCCTATAGGGGTGAATGAAATGGAGCTGGACTCAAACAATGTTGGTGCTAGCTGCTTGAAACTTCACGAACTCAACCAGTTTTCAGGGCACATTCTCTCCTTTTTTTTCTTGTGGAAGTAGCCCAAAGCTGAATTAGAAAGAAAGAGCTTTATCTGTGAGCCCTTCAGGAGCAAGCTTTAATTTTTTTTGCATGGGTTATTTGATATTGTACAGGATTCATCCTTTTCCTAGTCTTATTAGGATCCCCAAGTTTGAGTTTTCAAGGGTTGCCAGTTCACTGTCAGGAACAGTTTGAATTTTTAGATTTCACTTTATTATGGCCTACAGACTTGAATGAAAATGGAGCTGGAAATCAAACAAAGCTAGTACTAGCTGCTTGAAACTTCAAACACTCAGTCAGCTCTCTGTGGGTACTCTCTGGTTGTTCCTTGTGCAAGTACCTTAAACTAAAGCATGAAAAAAATAATTTATCCAAGAGCACATTAGGAGAAAACAGGGAAATATGCACAATACTTCAAAGGATTCATCTCTTAGCTTGCCCCACTGGGCTCCTTTATTTGGGAAATACTCTGATCAATGGTTTTCTAAACAGGTTTGGTTCTATTTTTTATTAGTTTAGGGCTAGATTTACAGCTAATATTTTGTTAGATTTAGTTTCGTTCAAATTTCTTTGATACTGGGCAAGATTCATCTTTGAACTATCCTTCTATATTCTTTTGGTTTGGACCTCTTACATCAAGGTTTTGCTCTCCTGAACAGTTTGTATTTTAAGTTTTCATTTCATTTTGACCTATGCATGTAAATGGAAATGGAGCTGGAAATCCTACAGGGTTGGTGCTAACTATTTAAAACCTCACACACTCAATCAGTTTTCTATGGGCATTCTCTGGATTATTCCTTGTAAATGTAGCCCTAAGCTGAAGCATGCAAAGCAACTTTATGTGAGAGCACTTTAGGAGAAATCGGGGAAAATGCATGTACTGAACTACCTCCCCAATTATTTGGTCACACTTCTTTGATATTCTGAAAGATTCATCTGTTCACTTACCCAACTTGGCTCCCCAAGTGTTGGACTTCTGGGATTAAAGGGACTCTAAACAGGTTAAAATTAGTGTTAGGGTTAGTGTTAGGATCAGGATTAGACCTATTGTTAAGATAAGAGTTACTTTTGTTTTTTTCAAATATCTATAATACTGTGAAGGATTCACCTTTTTTTAAATTTTTATTTTGACTATACTCCAAATGTTTGGGCCTCATACATAAAGGGTTTGCTTTCAGGAACAGTTTCAATTTTCATGTTTCTCTTCTTTATTTCCATGTAGGGGTGAATGAAGTAAAGCTGGAAATCACACAGGGTTTGGGCTAGCTGCTTGAATAATCACACACTCCATCAATTTTCAGTGAGCATAATCTGGTGTTTCCCATGGAAGTAGTCCTAATATTAAGTAGAAAGTAACAGATTCATCTCTGGGTGCATTAGGAGCAAGCGGAATACACATGTAATGAAAGAGATTCAAATATTTTTGGTTGGGTTAATTTGATACTGTACAGGATTCATCCTTGACCTAGCCTTAGTAGGCTGCCCAAGTTTTGGCCTTCAATTTTCAGTGGTTCAATGACAGGAACAGTTTGAATTTTTAGGTTTCACTTAATTAGGGACTATAGGTGTGAATGCAATGGAGCTAGAAATAAAACAGTGTTGCTGCTAGCTGCATGAAACTTCACACACTCAGTCAGCCCTGTGTGGGCACTCTTTGGTATTTCTTTGTGAAAGTAGCTTAAGCTGAAGCATGAAAAACAATTTATCCATGAGCACTTTATGAAAAAATAAAACAGGAAAATAAGAATGTACTAAAACATCTCCCCAAATTTTCATCAAATTTCTTTGATACTGTACATGATTCATCTGTTTAGTTGTCCGTTTATGCTCCCCAAATTTGGGACTTGTATAATCATAGATACTCTAAACAGGTTAGAATTAGTTTAGGGTTGGGTTAGATACAGTGTTAGAGTGAATTTTGTTCAAATTCATTTGATATTTGGCATAATTTGTTTTTTACCGAACCTCCCTATTTTCCCCAGGTCTGGGCCTTATCCCTTCAATGGTTTGCTCTCAGGAACAGTTTGTATTTTAAGGTTTCCTTCATTTTGACCTATACAGGTAAATGTAAATGGAACTTGAAATCAAACAGGGTTGGTGCTCGCTGCTTAAAACTGCACACCCTCAATCAGTTCTATGTGGGCACTGTGGTTTCTTCCTTGTGAAAGTTTCCCAAAGATGAAGCATGCAAAAACATCTTTATCCGAAAGTACTGTTGGAGATAACAGGGAAATATAGATGTACTGAACTACCTCCCCAAATTATTTGGGCAGATTTCCTTCACACTCCCTAATCCTAACAGAAACACTAGCCCTAATCTGAGTCCTAACCCTAGATGTAAACCTAACTTTAAACCTAGCCCTAACCTTACATCTAACTATATCACTTACCCTAAGCCAAACCCTATCCCTAATGCTAACCTTAGTCCTAATCCTAATCCATAGCCTAATCCAAACCATAACCCTATTACTAATCCTAAACCTAGCCCTCATTCTAGCTCTAAACCTAACTCAAATCATGACCCTAACACAAACCCTCAGTCTAAATCTGATCCTAACCTTAAAGCAGACCCTAAAATAGCTCTACCACTAAACTTATACCTAAATCTAAGCCTAACACTAGCCCTAGACCTAAGCCTAATCCTCAATATGGCCATAATTCTAGACCTAGACCTAAAATATCCCTGAGGCCTAGCCCTAACATAACCCTTAACCTAAAGCAAACACTAACCCTATCCCTAGATCTAAACCTAGTCCTAATTCTGGATTTCACCCTAAACCAAACTCTAACCTGAACACTGACCTCATCACTAGCACTAAACCGAGCTCTAAACCTGAACCTAACCCAATACCTAAAACTAACAATAGACATTGCCATAACCCTAACCCTAAAATTAGCTCTAATCAGAACCCTAGATCTTATATTACACATAGCCTTAACCCTGGGCCTAAACCTAACACAAAACCTAGCACTATTCTGAGGCCTAATCCTACCCTAAAATAACCAATAACCTAAGTGTAGCACTAACCCAAACCCTCACCTTAGACATAACCCTAGCTCAAAGCCAAACCCTTAGCCTAAACAAAATCATAGGCCTATTTGTAAACATAAACCTAACCCTTGCCCTAATCCTTAACTTAACCCAAGTACTAACCCTAGCTCTAAACCTAACATTACCCTAACCCTAACCCTAACCCTTATAATAACACTAGCCCTAAATCTAACCCTATCCATAACCTTAATCTTAAACCTAACCCTCGTCTTAACCCTAAACCTAACCTTGCCATAAACTTAACCCTAAACCATGCCAAAAATAAAAACTAAACCTACCCCTGAACCTAAATTTAACCATAACCTAAACTTAACCCTAAACCTAATCTTACATCTAATACAATACATTACTCTAAAACTAGCCCTAACCCTAATGAAAACCCAAGCCCTAATCCCAACCCTAACCATAGTCATAACCATAACCCTAATCTAGACCTAACACTCCCCCTAGCCCTAACCATAACTTAAACCCTAAACCTTACACTAGCCTTAACCCTAGCCCTAGCCCTAATCATAACCCTAACTCTATCCCTAAACCTAATATTAAACCTAGCCCTAATCCTAGCCCTAATATAGACCTATTCCTAACCCTAACTCTTACACTAGAATGAAGATTAACTATAATTCTTACACAAGACCTATCCCTATTCTATCCCTACACCTTGCCATAACCCTAACGCAATCCCTAACCCTAGTCATAACCCATACTGTAGCACTAATTCTAGATCAAAACCTATCTCTAAAACTAACCGTATCCTTTACCATAACCCTAACCCAAGCCCTAACCCTAGTCATAATCCTTAGCCCTTGCACTGACCTATCTCTAAAACTAACCCTAAACTGAGCCCTCAGCCTAACCCTGAACTTAGCTCTAACCCTAATACTATTCCTAAAGTTTAGCCCTAACCCTAGCCCTAGCCCTAAAACAAAACTGAGCCATACGCCTAACACTAACCCATACCCTAGGCCAAACCCTAACCCTACACAAGCCCTAACCCTAGCCCTAATTTGAAACCTAAACCTAACCCTAAACCTAACCATGACCCTGAATCAAATCCAAAACTTAAACCTAGCTCTAAACATCACCCTAACCTTAAACCTAACCCTAACAATAGGCCTAACCCTAAACTTAACCATAAAACTAACCTTAATCATAACCCTATTTCTTACAATAGCCATAACCATAACACTAGCCCTAAACCTAATACAAAATTAGTCCTAATCCAAGCCCTAACACAAGCTTTAACCATAAACCTAACTCTAACCCTAGTCCTAACCTTAGCTCTAATCCTATCGCTTACCCTAAGCCAAATGCTCACCCTAATACTAAGCGTATTCTTAGCACTAATCCTTAGCCTAACCAAAACCTAACTCTATAAATAGTTCTAACCCTAGCCTTCATTCTATATATAACCATAAACTGAACCCTAACCCTATCCCTGACCATTATTCTGACCCTAACACTAATCTTAGCTCTAAAATCTAAACCTAACCCTAAACTGAACACTAACACTAGCCCTACTGGTAAACTTACACCTAATCCTAACACTAACACTAGCCCTAGACCTAACCTAATCCTAAATCTAGCCATAACTATTGCTCTAGACCTAAAGACAAAATAGACCTAGCCTTAACAATAACCTTTAACCTAACCCAAACACTAACCCTACCTCTAGATCACACCCGAGTCCTAATTCTGCCATTAAAACTAACCATTACCATACCTGAACACTGTCCTTGACAATAACACTAACCCTAGCTCTAAACTTCACCCTAATGCTAAAAATAATGCTGAAACAACGTCTAGCCCTAACATTAATGATAAAACTAGTCTTAATCATTACACTAGTTCTTACATTAGCCATAGCTCTAACCTATCACAAAACCTTGCCCTAATTCAAGTCCTACCTTAGCATTAAACCTAAAGCTAATCTTAACAATAACCCTAGACCTAACTATAAACCTAAGCCTAAACCTAGACCTAATCCTAACCATAACCCCAGCCCTAAACCTAACTTTAACCCTATTCATTACCCTAAGATAACTATAATCCTTATGCTAACCCTAGGCGGAAACCTAATCCTAGCACTAGCCTTAATCCTATCTATTAACTTAAACCTAACCTGAACCCTAAATCAAACTGTGTCCTTACCCAATCCCCAAATATAAGACTAATTTGACCCCTAAACCTAAACCTTAACCTACCCTCAACTCTAAACTTAACCCTGACTCTAATAATACCGATAGCTCTAAATCTGACCCTAACAAGAAATCAAAATTTTACAATAAACCTAGCCATAAACCTAACCCTAAAACTATCCCTAACCATACCCTAGACATGACATTAGCCCTAGCTCTAATCTAGCCCTAAAGCTAATACAAAACTTAGGGCACATCCGAGCAAAGAACCTCACTTTTTTTTTTTTTTTTTTTTTTTTTTTTTTTTTTTTTTTTTTTTTTATTGTTGGTTGTTCAAAACATTACATAGTTCTTGATATATCATCTTTCATACTTTGCTTCAAGTGGGTTATGAACTCCCATTTTTAGCCCATATACAGATTGCAGATTCTGCAATCTGTATATAGGAACCTCACCTTAATCATAACCGTAACCCTAACGTTAACCCTAACCTTAACCCTAATTTTCATCCTAGTCCTAGCACTAGCTATATTGCCATCCCTTACCCTAAACCTAACCTAACGCTAAACCTAACACTAAACCTAGCCCTAACCCTAGGCCTAACCCTAACACTAACCCTAGCCCTAATCCAAGCCCTAATTAGCCCTATCAATAACCATAACCCTAGCCCTAAGACTAACTCTAACTCTCACACTAACCCTATTTCTAGTTGTAACCTTATCCCTTACCATCACCATATACCTAGCCCTAAATGTAGCCCTGTCCTAGACCTATACTTAGCCCTATCATAAAACCTAGATCTAAACCTAACTCTAAATTTAACCTTAACCCTAAGTCTAAACCTATCCATAACTCTACTCTTATACCTAAACCTTAACGTAAGCCTAAATCTCACACTTATAATAGCCCTAACCCTAAGATTAATCATAAAACTAGCACTAACCCTAACCCTAGCCATAAAACAAAACCAAGTCATAGCCCTAACCTTAACCCTTAACCAAAAACAAATCATAACCCTACACCTAGCCCTAACCCTATCACTAATTATAGTCTAACCCTAACCCGAAAACTATCCCTGACCCTGACACTGACCCTAACACTAACCCTGGTTCTAAACATCATCATCACCATAAACCTAACCTTAACACTAGACCTACATCAAAATCTAAACCTATAACTAGCTGTAGTCATAAACCTAATTCATACATTAGCGGTAGCCTTAACCCTAACCCAAAACCCAAACCTAACCCAAAACCTAGCCTTAATCTTAGTCCTAAATCTAACTATAACCCTAAATATAAACCTAACCCTAACTCAAACATTAGCCCTAATCTTATACATAACTAGCCCTAACCTTAGGGCTAACCCTATACATTACCCTAACAATAACCCTAACCCTTCTGATAACACTAGGCCTAACCCTAACCATATACATTACACTAACCCTAAATCTAACACTAATTCGAGCCCTGCACCTAATCACTAACTTAACCCAAATGCTAATCCTGACCCTGATTCTAAAAATAACCCTAGATCTAAATCAGACCCTAACCAAAACCTAACCCTTACACTGGACCAAGCCATAAACCTAACTCTAAATCTATCCCTAACTGTAACCCAAGACCTGACATTAGCCATAGCCCTAATACAATCCCTAACCCTAAAACAAATCCTAGTCTTCATCGTAGCCCTAAACATAGCCTTAATCATAACCCTAACTCTAACCCTATTATTTAACCCTAATACTAACCCTTGCCCTTGCCCTAAGTCAAGCTATAACCACATCCCTTAGCCTAAATTAAACCCTAACTCTAACCCTAACCCTATTGGCAATCCTTGCCTTATCCTTAGCCCTAGCACTAACCTTAGATCAAAATCTAACTCTAAATCTAACCCTAACTCAATTCCTAAGCCAATCTTAAAACTAGCCCTAACCCTAGTCCTAACATAACCCTAGCCGTAATTTAGCCCTATTTATAAACCTAACCCTAACATTAGCCATAAGACTAACTCTCTGATACTAGCCCTATCACTCATTCTAACCCTATCCCTTATCATAAACCTAACCCTAGCCCTAACCCTAGTGCTAATCCTTTCCCAATGCTTATCCCTAGCACTAACCTTAGGCAAAAAGTACCTCTAAAAGAAGCCTAAACCCGAAGCCTAAGTCTGAACCTAACACTAGCCCAAACCATAACACTAATCCTAAAATGAGCCCTAACGCTATCCCTAGCCCTAAAACAAAACTGAGCCATAGTTCTAACCCTAAACATTAACCTAAACCAAACCCTAAACTTACACCTAGATGTAAACCTAGACTTATTTGAGTTGGAAGCCAAATCCTAAAACTAACCCTGAACCTGACACTGACCCTAACACTTCTAGCTCTAAACACCACGGTATCTGTAAACCTAACCCTAACACTAAACCTAGCACTCAAACCCTAAAACTAGCCCTAAATTTAAACCTAGTACTTACATTAGCTCTAACCCTAACCCTAGCTTCAACATAACACAAAACCTAGCCCTAATCAGAGCCCTAACCCTAGCTTTAAACCTAACCTAACCCTAACACTAGCCCTAATTGTAACCATAACTTTAGCCTTAAACTGATCTCTAACTCTATCCATTAACATAATGATAACCCAAACCTTAATGATAACCTAAGCACAAATCTTACCCTATCCCAATTCGTAATTGTTCCATTAGCCTAAACCTAAACAGAATCCAATAACTAACCCTATCATTACCATAATGCTAATCCTAAAACTAATTCAAGCCCAAAATTGAAACGTTAACCTATCTCAAACCTTAACTCAGACCTTGACCCTAATAATAACCCTAGATCGAAACTTGACCATAACCCAACACCTAAACTTTAGCCTAGACTTAGTCATAAACCTAAACGTAAAAGTAACTTTAACCATAATTCTGGACCTGAAATTAGCCCTAGCCCTAATCCTAGACCTAACCCTATAAACACACCTAGCACTCATTCTTGTCCTAAACCTAGCCTTAAAAATAACCCTATTTCTAGCCCTATACCTAACCCTAATTCTAACCCTCACCCTACCTCTAAATCTACCTATAATGTCATCTCTTACCCTAAATTTAAACCTAACCCTAACCCTAACCATAGGCTTAACCTAAACACAAAACCTAGTGCTAATCCTAGCCCTAATTTAGCTCTATCTCTAACCTTATCCTAACCCTAGCCCTAAGACTAACTCTAACTCTTGCCTTAGTCCTAGCCCTAGTTCTATCCCTATCTGCTACCATAAACCTAACACTAGCCCTAACACTTGCCTGAAAGTTAGTCCCACCCTAATCATAACTCTAAATCTAACCTTAAACCTAAGCCTAACCCTAACCCTAACCCTAGCCCTAAGAATAACTCTTACTCTCACACTGGCCCTATCACTCATTCTAATCCTCTCCCTTCCCATAAATCTAAACCTATCCCAAATTCCAGTCCTAACCGTTGCCCTATCCTTAGCCCTAGCACTAAACTTAGATAAAAACATAACTCTAAATTTAACCCTAAACCGAAGCCTAAGCCTAAATCTAAGACTAGCCCTAACCCTAACACTAATCCTAAAAATTTCACTAATCCCAATCCTAGCCTTAAAAGCAAACTGAGACAAAGCTTTAACCATAAGCCTTAACCTAAACCAAGCCCTAACACTACACCTATCCATAACCCCAGACCTAATTCGAGTTTTAAGCCAAACCCTAAAACTAACCCTGACCCTTAAACTACCATAACACTAAGCTAAGGTCTAAACATCACCCTAAACCTAAACCTAAACCTAACAGTAAACCTAGCCCCCAAACACTAAAATTAGACGTAAGTATAACCCTAGTACTTGCATTAGCCGTAAACCTAACCCTAGCACTAACTTAACCCAAAACCTAGCCATAATGATAACCATGACCTAGCCCTAAACTGATTTCTAACTCTATCCATTATCATAACCATAACACTAACCCTAATGTTAATTCAAGCCCTAACTTTAAACCTTAACCTATCCCACACCCTAACCCAGAATTTGACCCTCATAATACCCCTAGCTCTATACCTGATGCTAAACCCAAACATAACCCTTACACTAAATGTACCCATAATCCTTATCCTAAAACTATCTTTAACCATAATTCTGGACCTGAAATTAGCCCTAGCACTAATCCTAGCCCTAACCCTATCAAAAAAATCCCTAACCCTCATCCTAGCCCTTAACCTAGGCTTAGTCATAACCCTAACCCTAACCACAGCCCTAAACCTAATTATGACCCTCATCCTACCTCTAAACGTAGCTATAAAGCCATCCATTACCACAAACTTTACCCAAATACAAAACCTAAACTCTAAATGCTAACTCTAAACTCTAACCCTAACCCTAAACTTAACCCTAAATCTAGGCTTAAACTAAACAGTAAACCTGGCCCTAATCCTAGCCCTAATTTAGCCCTATCCCTAACCCTAACCCTAACCCTAGCCCAAAGACTAACTCTCGCCCTAGCCCTATCCCTATTTCTAAACATTTACCTTACCATAAACCTAAACATAGCCATAACCCTTGCCCTATCCTTAGTTCTAGCCTTCACCCTAGGTCTAACCCTAATGCCAAATTTAACCCTAACACTAAGCCTAAGCCTAACAATAACACTAGCCCTGAACCTAACCATAGGACTAAAACAAAATCGAGTGTTAGCCATAACTCTAAAGCTTAACTTAAACCAAACTCTTACACTACTACTAGACCTAACCCTAGCCCTAGTTCGAGTCCTAACACAAACATTAAAACCAACCCTGATGCTGACTCATATCCTAACACTCAACCTATCTCTACACACTGCCCTCACCTTAAACTGAACCCTAACAATAACTCTAGCCCTAACTTGAGTTCTAACTCTAACCCTAAAACTAAGCCTCAACCTGACTCCTATTCAAACACGAAACCTAGCTAAAAATATCACCCTAACCTTAAACCTAACCCTAACACGAAACATAACCCATACCCTAACACGAAAACCAACCGTAATGGTAACCCTATTTCTTACATTAGCCATTGTCCTAACCGTAGCCCTATCCCTAACTCAAAACCTAGGCCTAATCCGAGTCCTTAACCTAGCTTTAACCCTAACTCTAACCATAATCAAGCTCTAAACGAATCACTTAAGAAAAACCTTAAACCTAAGGGTAACCCTAGACCTATCCCTAATCCTTAGGCTAACCAAAACACTAACCTTATTAATAGCCCTTCCCTTGCCCTCATTCTAGATCTAACCCTATCCAAAACCCTAATACTAACCCTGACCCTTCTACTGACCTTACCATTAATCTTAGGTCTAATCCTAACCATAACCCTAAACCAAAACCTACTGTAATCCTATCCCTAGACCTAATCCTGAACCTAACATTGAGCCTAGCCCTAACCATAGCTCAAAAACAAAGCCTTAAACTAAACATAACCTTAACCTAACCCTAGTTCTAAACCTCACCCTAACCCTAAATCAAGACCTAATTCTATCCATAACCCTTGCCCTAAAATTAAGTCTAACTGTATTTTTAACCTAAACATAACCCTTAACCTAATATTAACCATAGGCCCAACCTTAAACCTATCACTATCCCCAAACTTATCAATTACCCTAAACATAACTTATCAATTACCCTGAACCCTCAACCTAATACAATCATTACCCTAACCCTGACTCTAATGATAATTCGAGCTCTAACCCTAAACTCAAACCTAAACCTAACCCTGACACTGACCCTAATAATTTCCCTAGCTCTAAACCTCACTCTTACCCTATATCTAACCCTTACACTACACCTAGCCATAAAACTAACCCCAAAACTATCCCTAAGCAAAAACCTAGACCCGATATTAGTTCTAGCCATGATACTAGCCCTAACCCTAACACAAACCTTGGCTTTTATCTTAGCCCTAAACACAGCCTTAATTATAACCCTAACCATAAAGCTAGGCCCAACTCTAAAACTACCTCTATCCCTAATCTTAGATCTAATTTAGCCCCATCCCTAACCTTAACCCTAACCCTAGCCCAAAGACTAACTCTAACTATCACCTGGGTCCTAACCCTAGTTCTAACCCTAAACTTTACTGGAACCCTAATCCTAGCACAAACCATAGGTCTAACACTAGCCCTATTCATAGACCTAGCAGCAAACCTAGATCTAACCCTAACTCTAAATCTAACAAAATCTTAGCCTAAACCTAAACCTAACACTAGCCCTAACCCTAAGGCTAATCAAAAATTAGCTCTAATCCTAGCACTAAAACAAAACCAAGCCATAGACCTAACCCTAACCCTTAATAAAAACTAAGCCCTAACCCTACATTTAGCCATAACTCTATTCATAATTCGAGTTCTAAGCCAAACGCTAAATGTAACCCTGACACTGACTCTGACCTTATCACTAACCCTAGCTCTAAACATCACCCTAACCCTATACTTAAAAATAACAATAGACCTAGCCCTAACCCTAACCATAAAATGAGCCTTAATCAACCCAGGTATTTACATTAGCCGTTACCCTAAACCTAGCATTAACTTAACCCAAAACCTATCCTTATTCCAAGCACTATCCCTAAATTTACCCCTAACACTAATCCTATCACTATTCGTAACTATAACCCTAGCTGTAAACCTAGATTTAACCCTATCCCTTACCCTAAGAATAACCCTATCAATAATCATAACAATAACCCTAGCTGTACCCCTATCTCTAACCCTATCCATTACCCTAACCATAACCCTATCCCTAATGCTAAACCTGGGCCTAAACCTAACCGTATCACTAATCCTAACCGTATCCATTAACCTAAACCTAACCTGAAACCTAAACCTGTCACTATATTCACCCTAATACTAAATCTAATGCTAATTCGAGTCCTAATATTAAACCATAATCTATCCAAAACACTAATCATGACCCTGACCCTAAGAGTACCCTTAGCTCTAAACATGAACCTCACCCTAAACCTAACCCTTACACTAGATGTAGCCATAAACCTAAACCTAAAACTATTTTTAACCATAACACTAGACCTTAAATTATCTCTAGCCAAAATTCTAGCACTAAACCTAGGCTTAATCCTAGCCTGAACCATAACCCGAGCCCTAACCTTAGTTCTATTCCTCATCCTAGCCCTGAACCTACATATAACCTCATCCTATACCCTAAAACTAACCATAACCCTAAACATAACCTTAAACCTCACCCTAAACCTAGGCCTAATACAAAGCCTAGTGCTAATACTAGCCTTTATTTAATCCCAACCTAACCCTAAACAGCCATAAAACTAACTCTATATCCTGCCCTAGCCCTAGCCCTAGTTTTATCCTTAAACTTAATCCTAACCCTAGATCTAAGCCTAAGTCTAAATCTAAAGCTAACTCTAAATTTAACTCTAAAATAAGCCTAAATCAAACCCTAACACTATCCCTAACCATAATGCTAATCCTAAAACGTGCCCTAGCCCTAGCCCTAGCCATAAACCAAAAGAAAGCCATAGCCCTAATCTGAACCCTTAACCTAAATCAAACCCTAACCCTACAACTAACCCTAAAACTAACTCTAAAACTAACCCTGACCCTGACACTGGCCCTAAAACTAATCCTAGCTCTAAACACCACCCTAACCTAAGATTAACCTTAACACTATATCTAGCCTTAACCTAACCATAAAACTAGCCTTAATCATAATCCGAGTTCATACGTAAGTCATTGTCCTAAACGTAGCCCTAACCCTAAAAAATTCTACACCTAATCCGAGCCCTAAACTTAGCTTTAACCATAATACTAGGCCTAACCCTAACCCTAACACTAGCTCTAACCATAACTCTAACCCCATTCCTTACACTAAGCCAAAACTTAACCAAATGCTAACCGTAATCTTAATCTAATCCTTAGCCTAACTTAAACTCTAACCATAATTCTAGTCTTAACCCTATCCTCATTCTACCTCTAAACCTATCCGTGACCCTCATCTGACCCTAACAGTAACCCTAGGTCTAAACCTGACCCTAACCATAAACCAAACCCTAACACTAGACCTACTGGTAAACCTATACCTATATGTAAGCCTAACACTAGACCTAAACCCAAAGTTAATCCTAAATATAGCTATAACTCTAGCCCTAGACCTAAACAAAAACCTAGCACTAGCACTAACAAAACCCTTAACCTAAACCGAACACTTACTCTACCCCTAGACCTAAACCTAGTCGTAATTCTGGCTCTAAACCTAACCCTAACCCTATCCCCAAAACTGACCCTAATTCTAACACTGAACCTAGCTTTAAACATGACACTAACTCACAACCTAGACCTGACACTAGACCTAGCCATAACCCTAACACTAACTATAAAAGTAACCCTCACCCTAAGCCTAAACCTCAACCTAACACTAGCCCTAACCCTGATACTAATCCATAAGCTAGCCGTAACTGTAGCCCTAGCCCTAAAACAAAACCAAGGTATATCCCTAAACCTTAACCTAAATCAAACCCTAACGGTAAAACTACTACTAACTTTAGCCATAATTTGAGTTCTAAACCTAACCCAAAAACTAACCCTGAATCTGACACTAACCCTAACAATAACCCTTGCTCTAAACATCACCCTAACCCTAAACCTAACCGTAACACTAGACCAAGCCCTAACCCTAACGCTAAAACTAGCACTAATTGCAACACTAGTTCATACATTACCATAGTACTAATCCTAGCCCTAACCAAAACCAAAATCAGGCCCTAATCTGATCCTTAACCCTAGCTTTAAACCTAACCCTAAATCTAACCCTAACCCACAACATAGTCCTAAATTTTACCCTAAACCTAGCCTGAATTCTAACCATAACCCTAGCCCTATCACTAGCTGTAACACTATCCATTACCCTAATCATAACCATAACTCTAATGGTAACCCTAAGCCTAACCCTAAACTTATCCATAACCCGAACCTATTTCATTAACCTAAACCTAACCTGAACCCTAAACCTAAACCTATCATTACCCTAACTCTAACACTAAAGCTAATTCAAGCCTTAAATCTAAACCTTAACACAACACAAATCTTAACTCTGCCCCTTCCCATGATAATATACCTAGCTCTAACCGTGAACCTACCACTAAACTTAATCCTACACTTAGACATAAACCTAACCCTAAAACTATCGCTAGCCAAAATCCTAGACCTGACATTTGCCCTAGCCATAATTCTAGCCCTAAACTTAACACAAAACAAACCCATAACCTTAACACTTACCCTAACCTTAATCCTATCCATAACCCTAGCCATAAATTTAGCCTAACCCTATCAATTACCCTAAACATAACCCTAATTATAATGCTAATCCTAGTCCTAAATCTAACCTTATCCCTAACTGTAACCCTATCCATTATGCTAAATCTGACCTGAACCCTAAACCAAACACTATCATCACCCTAAACAAAACCCTAATGCTAATTTGAGCCCTAACCCTATACCCTAAACTAAACAAAACCCTGAACCTGAAGCTGACCGTAATAATTCTCCTACTTCTAAATTTGACCCCTACCTGAAACCTAACACTTACACTAAACATAGCCATAAACCTAACCCTAATCTTTAGCCTAAGAGAAACCGTCACCCTTTTACTAGTCCTAAACTTAGCCCCCATTCTAGCTCTAACCATAACCCAAACCCTAAACCTAACCCTTACACTTACTCTGACCCTAACAGTAACTGTATGTCTAAACCTGAACCTAACCATAAACCAAAACCTAACACTACCACTAGCAATAAACATATACCTAAACCTAACTCTAACATTAGCCATAGACCTAAAAATAATCCTGACTCTAGCCATATCTCTAGCCCTAGACCTAAATATAAAACTAGCCCTAGCTCTAATGATAAACCTTAGCCTAACACAAACACTAATCCTACCCCTAGAACTAAATCTAGTGATAATTCTGGGTTTAACACTAACCCTAACTATAACCCAAACACTGTACCTGACCCTAACACTAACTCTAGCTCTAAAAATCACAAAAATGGTAACCCTAATCCTAACACTTGATCTAGCCGTAACACTTACCCAAAATGTAGTCCTAGTCATAACCCTGGTTTATACATTAGTTGTAGGCCTAACACTAGCTCCAAACTAACCCAAAACCAAGCCCTAAGCCGAGCACTAACCCTAGTTTTAACCCTAACCCTAAAACTACCCCTAATCCATACCCTAACCCTAGATCTAACCCTGAGCTTTTACCCTATCCATTACCTTAAGCTAAACCCTAAACCTAAAGCTAACCCTTGTCCAATTACTAATTCTAGTATAACCCAACCGCTAACCCTATTACTAGGCCTACCCCTAACCTTCATTCCAGCTCTAACCCTAACCAAAACACAAAACTTATCCCTGACAGTTATTCTGACCCTAATACTAACAACAGGTATAAACCTGACCCTAACCCTAAACTGAACCCTAACATTACCCCTACCAGTAATCATACACTTAAACCTAAACCTAACACTAGCCCTAGACTTAAACCTAATCCTAAATCTAGCCATATCTCTAGCCCTAGACCTTAACAACAACCTAGCCCTAGCCCTAACAATAACCCTTAACCTAATTCAAAAACTAACCATACCCCTATACCTAACCCTAGTCCTAATTCTGGCACTAAACCCAACACTAACCCTAACCTGAACACTGGCCCTGACCCTAACATAATCCTAGCTCCAAAGCTCACTCTAAACCAAACCTAATCATAACACTAGACCTAGCCATAACCCTAACACTAAAACTAGCCCTAATAATAACCCTAGCTCTTACAATACCCATGGCCCTAACACTAGGCCTAAACTAGCAAAAAGCCTAGTTGTAATTTTAGGCTTGAACACAGCCCTAAGTGTAACCCTAAACCCAACCCTAGACCTAACCCTAACCCTAAGCCTCGCTTTAGACCTAACCCTAGCTCAAATCCTAACATTTACCCTTAACATAACCCTAGCAGTATCCCAAACCCAAACCTAACATTAGCTCTAATCCTAACATTAAACATAGCCCTAAACATAGCTCTAATTATATCAACTACCGTAACCCTAACCCTAATCATAACCATAAGCCTAGCCCTAAACCTAGCTCTAATTCTATCCACTATGCTAACCACAATCCTAATCCTAATGCTAATCCTAGGCTTAACCCTAACCCTATCACAATCCCTAAACCTATCCATTGCCCTAAAATTAACCTGAACCCTAATCCTAAGCCTACTCATTACCCTAACCCTAACTCTAACCCTAATGCTAATTCAAGCCCTAAACCTAAACATTAACCTAAACCAAACCTTAAGCCAAATACTGACCCTAATAATACACATAGCTTTAAACTTGACCCTTACCCTAAATCTAACCCTTACACTAGACCTAACCATAAACATAAGCCGATACCTATCTCTAATGTAACCGTAAACCTGACAATAGCCCTAGCCCTAATATTAGCACTAACCCAAACACAAACACTATCTCTTATCCTAGAATAAAACTTAGCCTTAATCATAACCCTAACCCTAATTCTAACACTTTCCCTAGCCCTAAACTTAGTTATAACCCCACTGCTTACCGGAAACCTAACTCAGATCTTAACATTAACATTAAACCTAGCCCTAACCTTAACCCTAGGACTAATCCTAACACTAAACCTAGCCCTAATCCTAAACTTAACCCGAATCCTAGCTTTAAGAATAACTACAACTCTCGCCCTAGCCCTAGCCCTAATTCTAACTCAATCACTTACCATAATCTTATTCCTAGCCATAGCCTACATTAACCCTAGCCCTAATCTTACATTTTGCCCTAACCATAGATCTAAACCTAACTCTAAATCTAACCCTAATTCTAAAACTAAACCTAACCCTAACACTAGCCCTAACCCTAAAGCTAATCCTAAAACTAGCTCTAACCATAGGCTTAGACCTAAAACCAAACTGAGCCATAACAATAACCCTAAACTTTTACCTAAACCAAACCTTAACCTTATATCTAGCCCTAAGCCTAGCCCAAATTTGAGTTTTAAATTTTACCCTAAATCTACCCGTAAACCTGTCTCTGACATTAACATTAACCCTAACTCTAAACATTACCCTAAACCTAAACCTTAACCTAACACTAGACCTGGTCCTAACCCTAATTCTAAAACTAGTTCTAATCATAAACTTAGATCATACATTAGCCGTAACCTTAAACATAATGCTAACGCATCCCTAGCCCAAATCTGATACCTAACGCTAGCTTTCACCCTAACCCTAACCCTAACACTATCCCTAACCCTAACCCGAACCCTAGCTCTAACCCTAGCTCTAACCTTATACTGTACCCTAGCCAAACCCTAAACCTAATGCTAACCCTAGTCCTAAAATTAGTCCATAGTCTAACCCAAACCCTAACCCTATCACTAGTCCTAACCCTAGCCCTCATTCTTGTTATAACCCTAACACAAATTCTATCCATAACCCTGACCCTTATTCTGACCCTGAACCTAAACCAAACCCTAACACTAGCCCTACCCATAACCCTATATCTAAATGTAACCCTATACTAGACCTAGATTAAACTTAATCATAAATCTAGCCATGTCTTTAACCAACACCTAAACAAAAAATACCCTAGCTCAAATGATAACCCTTAACCTAAGCCAAACACTAACCTTACCTCTAGACATAACCAATCCTAATTCTGGCTCTAGCCCTAACCCTAACCTTAATCCAAACACAGACCCTGACATAACACTAAACCTAGTTATAAAACTGACACTAACTGAAACTTAAACCTAACACTAGAACTAGCCATAACCATAAACATAACGTTTATATTACCATAGCACTAAAACTAGCTCTAAGTAGGATTAGGCTTCAGAATAGTGCTAGGTGTTGTGTTAGGTTTAGGACCAGGGTTAAGGCTATGTGTAATGTAAGATCTAGGGTTCAGATTAGAGCTAATTTTAGGGTTAGGGTTATGGCTATGTCTAGTATTAGTTTTAGGTTTTGGGTTAGGTTCAGGTTTAGAGCTAGGTTTAGTGTTAGTGATAAGGACAGTGTTCAGGTTAGAGTTAGGTTTAGGGTGAAAGCCAGAATTAGGACTAGGTTTAGATCTAGGGACAGGGTTAGTGTTCGCTTTAGGTTAAGGATTATGTTAGGGCTAGGCCTCAGGGATATTTTAGGTCTAGGTCTAGAATTATGGCTATATTGAGGATTTGGCGTAGGTCTAGGGCTAGTGTTAGGCTTAGGTTTAGGTATAAGTTTACTGGTAGAGCTAGTTTTAGTGTCTGTTTTAAGGTTAGGATCAGATTTAGACTGAGGGTTTGTGTTAGGGTCATGATTTGAGTTAGGTTTAGAGCTAGAATGAGGGCTAGGGGTTAGGATTAGTAGTAGGGTTAGGTTTTGGATTAGGCAATGGATTAGGATTAGGACTAAGGTTAGCATTATGGATAGGGTTTGTCTTATGGTAAGTGATATAGTTAGAGGTAAGGTTAGGGCTAGGATTAAAGTTAGGTTTACATCTAGGGTTAGGACTAAGATTAGGGCTAGTTTTTCTGTTAGGATTAGGGAGTATCAAGGAAATATGACCAAATAATTTGGGGAGGTAGTTCAGTACATATATATTTCCCTGTCATCTCCAACAGTACTTTTGGATAAAGATGTTTTTGCATGATTCAGCTTTGGGAAACTTTCATAAGGAAGAAACCACAGTGCCCACATAGCACTGATTGAGTGTGTGCAGTTTTAAGCAGCGAGCACCAAAACTGTTTGATTTCAAGTTCCATTTCCATTTACCCGTATAGGTCAAAATGAAGGAAACCTTAAAATACAAACTGTTCCTGAGAGCAAACCATTGAAGGGATAAGGCCAGACCTGGGGAAATAGTGAGGTTAAGTAAAAAACAAATTATGCCAAATATCAAATGAATTTGAACAAAACTCACTCTAACACTATATCTAACCCAACCCTAAACTAATTCTAACCTGTTTAGAGTATCTATGATCATAGAAGTCCCAAACTTGGGGAGAATAAAGGGACAACTTAACAGATGAATCTTGTGCAGTATCAAAGAAATTTGATGAAAATTTGGGGAGATGTTTTAGTACATTCATATTTTCCTGTTTTTTTTTCCTTGAAGTGCTCATGGATAAATTGTTTTTCATGCTTCAGCTTAAGCTACTTTCACAAAGAATAAGCAAAGAGTGCCCACACAGGGCTGATTGAGTGTGTGAACTTTCATGCAGCTAGCAGCAACACTGTTTGAATTCCAGCTCCATTGCATTCACACCTCTAGGCCCTAAGTAAGTGAAACCTAAAAATTCAAACTGTTCCTGACATTGGACCATTGAAACTTGAAGGCCCAAACTTGGGGAGCCTACAAAGGCTAGGTCAAGGATGAATCCTGTACAGTATCAAATTAATCCAACCAAAAATATTTGAAGCTCTTTCATTACATGGGTATTCTGCTTGCTCCTAATGCACCCAGAGATAAAGCTGTTTCTTTCTACTTCGTTGTAGGACTACTTCAATGGCAAACACCAGATTATGCTAACTGAAAATTGATGGAGTGTGTGATTATTCAAGCAGCTAGCCCAAACCCTGTTTGATTTCCAGCTTTATTTCATTCACCCCTACATGGAAAAAAAGAAGAGAAACATGAAAATTGAAACTGTTCCTGAAAGCAAACCCTTTATGTATGAGGCCCAAATATTTGGAGTATAGTCAAAATAATAATAAAAAAAAAGATGAATCCTGCACAGTATTATAAAAATTTGAAGAAAAAAAGTAACTCTTATCTTAACACTAGGTCTAATCCTAATCCTAACACTAACCCTAACACTAACTTTAACTTGTTTAGAGTCCCTTTGATCCCAGAAGTCCCACACTTGGGGAGCCAAGTTGGGTAAGTGAATACATGAATCTTTCAAAATATCAAATAAGTCTGACCAAATAATTGGGGAGGTAGTTCAGTACATGCATATATCCCTGATTTCTCCTAAAGTGCTCTCACATAAAGTTGCTTTGCATGCTTCAGCTTAGGGCTACTTTTACAAGGAATTATCCAGAGAATGCCAATAGAAAACTGATTGAGAGTGTGAGGTTTGAAGTAGCTAGCACCAACCCTGTTGGATTTCCAGCTCCATTTCCATTTACATGCATAGGTCAAAATGAAATGAAAACTTAAAATACAAACTGTTCAGGAGAGCAAAACCTTGATGTAAGAGGTCCAAACCAAAAGAATATAGAAGGATAGTTCAAAGATGAATCTTGCCCAGTATCAAAGAAATTTGAACAAAACTAAATCTAACAAAATGTTAGCTGTAAATCTAGCCCTAAACTAATAAAAAATAGAACCAAACCTGTTTAGAAAACCATTGATCAGAATAGTCCCCAAATAAAGGAGTCTAGTGGGGCAAGCTAAGAGATGAATCCTGTGCAGTATCAAAGAAATCTGACCAAATAATTGGGGGAGATATTACAGTACTTGCATATTTCCCTGTTTTTTCCTAATGTGCTCTTGGATAAATTATTTTTCCCATGCTTTAGTTTAAGGTACTTGCACAAGGAACAACCAGAGAGTACCCACAGAGAGCTGACTGAGTGTTTGAAGTTTCAAGCAGCTAGTACTAGCTTTGTTTGATTTCCAGCTCCATTTTCATTCAAGTCTGTAGGCCATAATAAAGTGAAATCTAAAAATTCAAACTGTTCCTGACAGTGAACTGGCAACCCTTGAAAACTCAAACTTGGGGATCCTAATAAGACTAGGAAAAGGATGAATCCTGTACAATATCAAATAACCCATGCAAAAAAAAATTAAAGCTTGCTCCTGAAGGGCTCACAGATAAAGCTCTTTCTTTCTAATTCAGCTTTGGGCTACTTCCACAAGAAAAAAAAGGAGAGAATGTGCCCTGAAAACTGGTTGAGTTCGTGAAGTTTCAAGCAGCTAGCACCAACATTTTTTGAGTCGAGCTCCATTTCATTCACCCCTATAGGGCAAAATGAGGTGAAAGATGAAAATTAAAACTACTCCTGAGAGCAAACACTTTTACCAGGAGGCCCAAATATGGGGAGCATACTAAGAAGGGAAAAAAATATAAATCCTGCTCAGTATTCATAAAGTTGAAAAAATCTAACACTAACCCTAACATTAGTTCTAACCCTAGGTCTAACCATAACCCTAAGCCTAACCTGTTAATAGAACCTTTGATAATAAAAGTTTTAAACTTGGGGAGACTAGTGGGGCAAGCTTACATATGAATCCTGTGCAGTATCAAAGAAATCTGACCAAATAATTGGGGGAGGTATTTCAGTACATGCATATTGCCATGTTTTTTCCTAAAGTGCTCTTGGATAAACTTGTTTTGCATGCTTCAGCTTTTCACTACTTTTACAAGGAAGAAACCAGAGAGTGGCCACAGACAACTGATTGAGTATGTGAAGTTTCAACCAGCTAGAACCAACCCTTTTATTTCCAGCTCCACTCTCATTTACCTATATAGGTCAAAATGAAGTGAGACATTAAAAACAAACTATTTCCAACAGCGAACCATTGAACCAAGAAGGCCTCAAATTGGGGCCCATAGTGAGGCTAGGTAAAAGATAAATCTTCCCAGTATCAAAGAAATTTGAACAAAACAAACGCTAACCCTAACACTAGCTCTAAAACTAGCCCTAATCCTAACTGTAACACTAACCCTTACCTGTTTAGAGAATCATTGATCCTAGAAGTGCCAACCTTGGGGAGCCTAGTGCAGCAAGCTAAAAGATGAATACTGTGCAGTATCAAAGAAATCTGATCAAATTGTTGGGAGACTTATTTCAGTACAAACATGTTTCTCTGTTTTCTCCTTAAGGGCTCTCGGATACAGTTTCTTTTGCATGCTTCATCTTTGGCCTACCTTCAAAAGAAAGAAACTAGAGAGTGCCCACTGAGAACTAATTGTGTGTAGTTTCAAGCACCTCTGGTGAACCCTGTTTTATTTCCAGCTCAATTTTCATTCACATCGATAAGTCATAATGAAGGGAAACCAAAAATACAAACTGTTCCTGACAATGAACCATTGAACCGACATGGCTCAAACCTGTGGAGCTTAATAAGGCTAAGTAAAAGATGAATCCTTCCCAGTATCATAGAAATTTGAAGAAATCTAGGGCCGCATGGGTACTCTCAGCGCAGATGGAAGGCTGGGCTGTGCAGTTTCTCAGGGGGCTGACAGCAGTCTCAGCCACACAGGAGCTCTCTGCACACACACAAGGCAGCACAGAACATGGAGACTTTGCTTGAGAATCACCAGAAAGAGCTCTGGACACAGCACAACGTCACTCCAGAAACATAGACCTCACCAAACACCATACATGGGTAATAGATGGAATCCATCTTGCAAAACCTTATTTGCCATCTATCAGTGAGCTTGGCTACCAGCTTGGTTCTGCAGCTTATCAGATACCAGGTTTCCAACTCCCCAACTTCCAGCTGTGATAACTCAAGATTTTTCACACACATTTTTTGGGGGTGTAGCTATTCATGAGGAACAGTAACTGTACAGGCACTTGGTTTCCTATTCAGAGTCTAAGAGTATGGAGGCTCCAGGTAGAAGCTCAAGCCGTCTCACCCTCGCTACCTCCACCACCCTGAGAACAGAGAATCAATCTAGAAATAGAAAACTCCACATAATGCAAGAAAAGAAAACAGAGTTCTGAGAGCCTTTTTTTCTTTCTTACTTTTCTTTTCTTGCTCTTCTCATCCATTCTCCTGTACCCTTCCCACTCTCATCCTCACAACCTCAACATATGTGAAACCAGTTATTCTCCATGAAATTGGACTTTAAGTACTGAATCACTAGAGTTGTATAATTTAGAGGAATTGCATAGGCCCCACCTCACTACCCCTTTATTTGCTCTTATTTTCTTTCTCCCTCTCTTTCTTTCTTTCCTTGTTATTTTTCTTCTTTTTTCTTTCTCCCTCTATCCCACTTTCAGCCTCTTAACTTTTACTATTTATACATATGGTAATTTTATGAATACAGATAAGCAGTTTGAATTTATACCTTCTTCCATAAATTCCCCTTGCTTATTCATTAGAGTTCTCCTCCAAAGTTGCTAAGTTAGGTTAATCACATACCCTCATTCCTTTTCCCCTTAACATAGCATCCTACCCCTGACACTCAGTTCTCTATACACCACCAGAAATGATATGCCTTTTATGTAACTAATGACTAAATTTTAAATTATAATTGAAGCCAACACTTGTAGACACAGAGTCTAAATATAAATGTAAATATAATGGTTAGGCTTAGGCTTTGGGTTAGGGTTAGATTTAGGGCTAGTGCTAAGTATAAGGCAAGGATTCGACTAACGTTTGGGTTAGGTTTAGTATTATGGTAATTGATAGTGTTAGAACTAGTGATAGGGCTAGTATGAGAGTTAGAGTTAGTCTTAGAGCTAGGATTAGGGTTAGGATTTGGGTTAGGTTTAGGGACAGGGCTCAATTAGGGCTAATGTTAGTGTTAGGCTTAGGCCTTCGGTTAGGGTTGGAGTTAGGATTACATTTAGGGTAAGGTATTGGTTTATAGCTAGTTTGAGGGCTAGGGCAAGGGTTAGTATTATGGTCAGGGCTAGGATTAGTTTTAGGGTTATGATTAAAGCTAGGTTTAGGGCCAGGATGATGGCTAATATTTGTGTTAGGGTTAGGGCTAGTATGTGGGCTAGGGCTAATGTCAGATCTAGGGTTACATTTAGGCATAGATTTAGTGTTAGGTTAGGTGTATACTATGGTTAGGCCCAGGTTTAGGGTTAGGGCTAACGTTAGGGTTATATTTAGATTTAGGGTTAAAGCTATGTTAGGGCTTGATTTAGGGCTAGGTTTTCTAATATGTTAGGGTTATGGCAAATGTAAGAACTTTGTTATGATTAGGGCTAGTTTTAGCGTTACAGTTAGAGCTAAGTATAGTTTTAGGGTTAGGTATAGGGTTAGGGTGATGTTTAGAGATAGGGTTAGTGTTAGTGTCAGGGTCAACATTCAGTTTAGGGTTATATTTAATGGAAAAGCCAGAATTAGGTCTAGGGTTATGAGTAGTGGAAGGATTAGTTTTTGGCTTTAGGCTAAGGGAAATTATTAGGGCTAGAGCTAAGCTCTTATTTAGATCTAGGTCTAGAGTTATGGAAAGATTAGGATTAGGTTAGGTCTAGGGCTATTGTTAGGGTTAGGTTTAGGTATAAGGTTACCAATAGGGCTAATGTTAGGGTTCGGTTTAGGGTTAGGTTCAGGTTTAGACCTATGATTAGTGTTAGGTCAGAATAAGGGTCAGGGTTAGGGTTAGGGTTTGGGTTATGGTTAGAGCTAGAATGAGCGCAAGGGTTAGGACAACTAATAGGGTTAGGGTTTGGGTTAGTTTGAGGAATAGAATTGTTATTAGGATTATTATTAGCATTAGGTTTATGGTTTGGCATAGGGTAAGGGATAGGGTTAAAGCTAGGGTTAGGGCTAGATTTAGGGTTAAAGCTAGGTTTAAGGCTCAGATTAGGGCTAGTTTTGTGTTAGGGTTATGGCTAGAGTTAGAGCAATAGCTAATGTAAGAACTATGGTTTTTAGGGTTAGTTTTAGGGTGATGGTTAGGAGTTAAAACTCTATTGTTAGGATTAGGTTTAAGGTTAGGTGGAAATATAGAGTTTGTGTAAGTGTTAGGTTAATTGTCAGGGTCAGGTTTAGTTTTAGGGTTAGGGTTAGGACTCGAATTAAGGATAGGATTACTGTAAGTGTTCGGTTTAAGGTTAGGGTGGTGTTTAGAGCTAGGGTGAGTGTTAGGATATGAGTCAGAGTAAGGGATAGTATTAAGGTTAAGATTAGGACTCCAATTAGGGCTAGGGTAAGGTCTAGGTTTAGTGTTAAGGTTTGGTTTAAGTTAAGGTTTAGGGTTAGGGCTCTTGCTCAGTTTTGTTTTACTGCAAGGGTTAGTGTTAGGGCTAGTTTTATGATTAGCATTAGGGCTAGGGCTCGTGTTAATGTTAGGCTTAGGCTTAGTGTTAGGGTTAGATTTAGAGTTAAGTTTAGATCTACGTTAGGACTAGGAATAAGGATTTGGCAATGGTTATGGCTATGTTTAGGGCTAGGTTTAGGATTATGGTAATGGATGGGGTTAGAAGAAGGGAGAGGGCTACTGTGAGAGTTAGAGTTAGTCTAGGGCTAGGGTTAGGGTTAGCGTTAGGGATAGGGTTAAATTAGGGCTAGGATTAGGGCTAGGATTAGTGTTCACCTTAGGCCTAGAGTTAGGATTAGGGTTAGGTTTAAGTTTAGGGTAAGGAATGGCATTATAGCTAGGTTTAGAAATAAGGAGAATGTTAGAATTAGGGTTAGGGCTATGGTTAGGGTTAGGGTAATCATTAAGGCTAGGTTTGGGGCTAGGATTACAGCTATACTTTATTTTAGTGTTACTGCTAGGATTAGGGCTAGGGTAATATTGGATCTAGGTTTATGGTTAAAGATAGTTTTAGGATTAGGTTTATGCCTACATATAATGTAAGGGTTAGGTTTAGGGTTAGGGTCAGGTTTAGAGCTAGGGTCAAGTCTGGGTTAGAAGTTTGGGATAGGTTAAGGTTTAAAGTTAGGGCTCGAATTAGCATTATGGTTAGTGTTAGTGTAATTATAATATGAGGTTTAGGGTTTAGGTTTGGTTTAGAAAAATGCATAGGTATAGGATTAGGGATAGGGTTAGATTTAGGCATAGAGTTATGGTTATTGCAATAGATAGGTTTAGAGATATGCTTAGGGCTAGGGTCATGGTTTTGATTAGGGTTTGGTTTAGGATTAGGTATAGTGTTAAAGCTCGGGTTAGGGCTTGGATTAGGGCTAGGTTTTAAGTGAAGTTAGTACTAGGGTTAGGGGTAAGGCGAATGTAAGTATTATGGTTACAATTAGGGTTAAATTTAAGGTTAGGGTTAGTGGTAGGTCTTGTGTTAGGTTTAGGGTTAGGGTTAGGGTGATGTTTAGACTAGTGTTAGTATTATGGTCAGAGTCAGGGTCAGTGTTAGTTCTAGCTTTCTGCTAAAACTAGAATTAGAGATAAGGTTCGGGTTAGGGTTAAGGGTTGGTTTAGATTAAGGGTTAGAGTTAGGGCTATGATTCGGTTTTGTTTTAGACCTGGGGTAAAGTTATATTTAGAGTTAGGGTTAGGCTTAGGCTTAGGGTTAGGGTTTGATTTAGAGTTAAAATTTGATCTAGCTTAGGGTAGAGCTAATGATAGGGCTAGGGTTAGGGTTGGGTTTAAGGCTAGAATTAGGGTTCCAGAAATGGATAGGGTTAGAACTAGAGATGGGGCTAGGATGAGAGTTAGAGTTAGTCCTAGGGCTAGGGTTTGAGCTAGGGTTATGAATAGGACTACATTAGTGCTAAGATTAGGGCTAGGGTTAGTTCCTGGTTTAGGCCTAAAGTTAAGTTTAGGGTTAGGATTAAGGCTAGGTTTAGGGTTAGGATAAGGGGTGGGGTTTGTGTTAGGTTTAGGGCTGGGATTAGGGCTATGGCTAATGTCAGGTCTAAGCTTATGGTTGGGGATAATTTAAGGATTAGTGTTATGGCTAGGTCTAGTGTAAGGATTAGGTTTAGTGTAAAATTCATCAATAGAGCTAAGAGATTTATTAGGGTCAGGGTGATGTTAGAGCTTATTTGAGGTTAGGTTTTAGGGTTTGGGCTAGAATTAGCACTAGGGTGTGGGTTAGGGAAATGATAGGGTTGTGTTTAGAATTAAGATTAGGTTTAGGGTAATTGATAGGGTTAGGGTTAGCAATAGGGTTACGGTTAGGCCTAGGGTTCACATTAAGGTAAGGGTTATGGTTAGTATAATGGATAGGATTAGAGCTAAGTTTAGGGCTAGGTTTATGGCTAAGAATAGGTCTTGAATTAGGGTTAGGATTAGCGTTAAAACTAGGGTTAGGCTTAGGTTTATGTTTACCATAAGGGTTCAGTTTTGATCTACGGTTAGGGCTAGGGTGAGGGTTAGGTTTAGGGTTACTTCTAGGGATAAGATTATAGTACTCATAGGGTTAGGGTTAGTATTAGGGCTAGGGACATCATTAGGGATAGGGTTACGGTTAGGGTAATGTATAGGTTTAGATGTAGATTTAGGGCTATGTTTAAAATTAGACTGAGGTTTAGGCTTAGAGTTAGGGCTATGGTTATGTTTAGGTTTATAGTAAGTGTTAGGGTTTGAGCTAGGGTTAGGTCTATCTGTGAGGTTTAAGGTTAGGTCTAGGGTTAGTTTTCCAATTAGGTTTAGGTTTAGCATTAAGCCTAGGATTATCAATAAGGTTAGGTTTAGGTTTAGAGTAATGGGTAGGTTTAGAACTAGGTTTAGGCCAAGGGTTAAGGTTAGAATTAGGGCTAGGGTAAGGGTTAGATTGAGGGATAGGTGTAGGTTTATGTTTAACGAAATGTTTAGTCTTTGATCTAGGATTAGGACTAGAGCAAGAGTTAGGTTTGGGTTAGAGCTAAGTTTAGTGTTAGGGTTATGCTTAAGGCTTGGTTTAGGCCTAGGACTAGCTCTAGCTTTTGTGTTAGGTTTAGGGCTAGGGTTAGGGCTATGGCTAATATAAGAGCTAGGGGTATGTTGAGGACTAGCTGTAGGGTTAGGGTTATGGCTAGATCTAGTGTTAGGTTTAGATAAGTGCTAGGGCTACTCTTAGTGTTCGGTTTATGGTGAGGGCTGTGTTTAGAGCTAGGGTGACTTTTAGGATATCAGTCAGGTCAGGGTCTGATTTAAGGTGAGGGTTATGACTATAATTAGGGCTAGGGTTACTGTTAGGGTTTGGTTTAAGTTTAGCATGGTTTTTAGAGCTAGGTTCAGTGTTAGGTTATGCATCAGGGTCAGGGTAAGTTTAAAGGTTAGGGTTAGGACTCGAGTTAGGGCTAGGGTTATGTCTAGGTGTAGTGTTAGGGTTTGGTTTAATTTAATGTTTAGGGTTAGGGCTGTGGCTCAGTTTTTTTGTTTGTTTTTTTTGTTTTTGTTTTTGTTTTTGTTTTTGTTTTTGTTTTTTGTTTTTTTTTTTTCCTAGGTCTAGGGTTTGGGCTAGTTAAAAGATTAGCATTAGGGTTAGGGCTAGTGTTAGTGTTAGGCTTAGGCTTTGGGTTAGGGTTAGATTTAGATATAGTGTTAGATCTAGGATTAGGGCTAGGTCTAACTATAGGGCAAGGGTCAGGGCTAGGGTTATGGTTACATTAACAGATAGGGATAGAACTAGGTCTAGAACTAGGGTGAGAGTTACACTTAATCTTAGCCCTAGGGTTTTGGTTAGTTTTAGGGATAGGGCTAAGTTAGGGCTAGGATTAGGGCTAGATTTAGAGTTAGTCATAGGCCTAGGGTTTTGGTTAGTTTTAGGGATAGGGCTAAGTTAGGACTCGGATTAGGTCTAGGGCTAGTGTTCAGCTTAGGCCTAGTGTTAGGGCTAGTGTTACAGATAATTTTAGGGTAAGGTATGTTGTTATAGCTAGGTTTAGAGGTAGGGTGAGGGTTAGAGTTTTGTTTAGGAATAGGGTTAGGGTTAGGGTTATGATTAATGCTAAGTTTAGGGCTAGGATGAATCCTAGGGTTAGTTGTAGTGTTAGGTCTAGAATTAGGGCTAGGGCTTATGTCAGGTCTAGTGTTACAGTTTGGGGTAGATTAAGGGTTAGGTTTGTGTCTAGGTCTAGTGTAAGTTTTAGGCTTAGGGTAAGGGTCAGGTTTAGAGCTAGGTGTATTTTTAGGGTCAGGATCAGGTTTAGGGTTTGTTTTAGGGTAAAGTTTAGGGATAGGGCTCAAATGAGCATTAGGGTTAGTGTTAGGGTTATGGTAATTGATTGGGTTAGGTTTAGGTTTCAGGGTAGGTTTAGGGCTTGGAGAGCTTTAGGGCTAGCAAAAGGCTTAGGGTTTTGCCTAGGATTAGCATTAGGATTAGAGTTATCGTAAGGATAATATATAGGGTTAGAGCTATGGTTAGGGCTATGGTTAGGTTAGGATTAAGGCTAGACATAGGTTAGGTTTTGAGTTAGGGCTAGTAACCCTAGCTTAGGGTAGGGTTAGGGTTAGGGCTAGGGTTTTCATTAGGGTTAGCATTAGGTTTAGGGTAAAAGATTGGGTTAGATGTAAGGTTAGCTTTATGGCTAAGGTTAGGTTTAGATTTAAGTTTAGGTTTAAGGCTAGGTTTACTGTTGGTTTTAAGGTAAAATTTAGGTTTTGAGTTAGGTTTAAGGCTATCGCAAGTTGTAGGTTTAGGGATAGGTCTAGGGGTCAGATTATGGTTTGGGTTCAGTTTTCGGTTAGGGTTAGGGACAGGCTTATTATTAGGGGTAGGGTTAGATGTAGGCTAATGCCTAGGGTTAGAGCTAGTGTTAGGTTTAGATTTAAGGTTAGGATTAATGCTATGGTTAGGTTTATATTTAGGAATAGTGCTAGGGTCATGTTTGGGCTAAGGGTTAGTCTTTGTGCTAAGGTTAGGACTAAGGTGAGGATTAGGGTTAGGGTTAGGACTGGCGTTAGTGTTAGGGTGAGGGTTATGCTTAGGGTAGGTTTAGGCCTCGATTAGAGTTAGGGTTATTTAAGTTTTGTGTTATATTTAGGCCTAGGGTTAGTGCTATGTGTAATGTAAGATCTATGGTTCTGATTAGAGCTAGTTTTAGGGTTAAGATTAACACTAGGTCTAGTGTTAGGTTTAGGTTTTGGGTTAGGGTCAGGTTTATAGCTAGGTTTAATTTTAGTGTCAGCGCCAGTGTTCAGGTTAAAGTTAGGGTTAGGGTGAAAGCCAGAATAGGACTAGGGTTAGGTCTAGTGGTAGTGTTAGTGTTTGGTTGAGGTTAAGGTTTATGGTTATGGCTAGAACTATGTTTTTGTTTAGGTCAAGGGCTAGAGTAATAGCTAGATTTAGGATTAGGTTTAGGTCTAGGGCTAGTGTTAGTGTTAGGTTTAGGTATAATTTTTCTAGATAGGGCTAGTTTCATGTTTCAGTTTCGGTTTAGCATCAAATTTAGACCTATAATTAGTGTTAGGGTCAGAATAAGGGTGAAGGTTAGGGTGAGGATTTAGGTAAGTGTTATATCTAGAATGAGTCTAGTGTTAGGACTAGTAATAGGGTTATTGTTTGGGATTGGCTAAGGATTAGGATTAGGACTAGAGTTAGCATTATGAATAAGGTTTGTTTTGGGGTAATGGATAGGATTACAGCTAGGGTTAGGGCTAGGATTAGGGCTAAGTTTAGGGCTAGTTTTAGGGTTAGGGTTAGGGTTAAATCTAGTTTTAGGGCACGGCTAAGGACTATTTTTGTGTTAGAGTTAGTGCTAGGTTTTGGCTACGTCCAATGAAAGAACTAGGGTTATGATTAGGATTTGTTTTAGGGTTAGGGTTACAGCTAGGTCTAGTGTTAGCATTAGTTTTAGGTTTAGGGTGATATTTAGAGCTAGGGTTTGTGTTTGGATATGAGTCAGTGTGAGGGTTAGTTTTAGGCCTAGACTCGAATTAGAACTTGGGTTATGGCTAGTTATGGTTTAGGGTTTGGTTTTGGTTAAGATTTAGGTTTAGAGCAATGGCTAGGTTTAGGGGTAGGGTTAAGGTTAGGGTTCAAATAGGGCTAGGATTAGTGCTATGATTAGTGTTAGGGTTAGGCGTATGGTTAGGGCTAATGTTAGGGTTAGTTTTAGGGAAAGGGTTGGGGTTATATAGCTAGTTTCAGTGCTAGGGCGAGGGTTATATTTAGAGATAGGGCTAGGTGAGAGTTTTTTTTAGGATTTAGTCTAGGTTTATGGTTAGGATCAGGTCTAGTGTTTGTGTTAGTGTTAGGGCTAGTATAAGGGCTAGGGTTAATATCAGGTCTAGGGTTATGGTTAGGGAAATGGTTAGGGATAGGTTTATGGCTAGGTCTAGTGTAAGGGTTAGGTTTAGCATAGGGGTTTGGTATAGAGCTAGGTTATTATTACAGTCAGTGTATGTGTTAAGGATTGGTTTTGGTTAAGGTTTAAGGTTAGGGCTCAAATTAGCATTAGGGTTAGGGTTATGGTTAGAGTAATGGATAAAGTTCGGTTCACATTTTAGTTTAGGTTTAGAGTAATATATAGGGTTAGTGTTAGGGATAGGGTTCAGGTTAGGCCTAGGGTTAGTATTTGGTTTAGGCTTATATTTAGAATAATGAATATATTTAGTGCTAGTGTTAGGGCTTAAGTTAAGGTTAGGATTAGGGCTAGGGTTTGGGTTACAACTTGGGCTAGAGTTATGGTTAGTTTTAATGTAAGTGTTAGGGTTTGAGGTAGGGTTAGGGCTAGGGCGAGGGTTATGGTTAGACTCAGGGCTACAGTTAGGGTTAGGGTTAGGGTTTCGGCTAGGTTTAGCATTAGGTTTAATGTTATTCTAAGGTAATGGATAAAGTTAGAGCTAGGATATGAGCTATGGTATCAGTTAGGATGAGGGATAGGGTTAGAGTTAGGGTTAGAGCTAGGGTTATGTTTAGAGTAAGGTTAGAGTTTGAGCTAGGATTTGATCTAGGGCAAGCATTAGGTTTAGAGTTTGTGCTACAGTTAGGGTTAAGGTTATGCTTAGGTCCAGTTTTGGGGCTTGTATTAGGGCTAGCTTTTGTGTGAGGTTTAAGGCTAGTGTTATGGCTATGGAGAATGTAAGAGCTAGGGTAATGGTTATGGCTAGTTTTTTTTGTGTTAGGGATATATATATATATATATATATATATATATATATATATATAGAGAGAGAGAGAGAGAGAGAGAGAGTTTGGATTAAGTTTTCTGTTAGAATAAGGTTTAGAACTAGGGGTTAGGTTTAGGGTTAGGATTTGAGATAGCTTAGGTTAGGTTTAGGGTAGGTTCACTGCAAGTTCTAGGGTTAGGTTTATGTTTATGTTTAGGGTATGTTTAACTTTAGGTCTAATGTTATCATTAGGGTAAATTTTAGGGTGAGGGTAATGGGTTGGTTTCAAGCTAGGGTTATGTCTAGGATTCAGGTTAGGATTAGGGCTAGGGTTAGTTTAGTGTTAGGCCTTCACTTAGAGTTAGGGTTAGCTTAAGTTTAATGCTTAGGGATTGATATAGGGTTAGGGCTGGAGTGAGGGTTAGGGTTACAGTCAGAGCAAGGGTAGTGTTAGGATTAAGTTTAGGGCTAGGGTGAGCATTAGGTTTAGTGTTATGGTTAAGGTAGTGGATAGAGTTTGAGGTAGGATTTGTGCTATGGTTACGGTTAGGATTAGGTCTAGGGTTTGGGTGAGGTTTGGGTTTGGGCTATGGTTATGTTTATGGTAAGGTTAAGGGTTTGAGCTAGGGTTAGAGCTAGGATGAGGATTAGGGTTAGGTTTACGGCTAGGTTTAGGGTTACAGTTATGCTTAGGGTTAGTTTTAGGGCTACAATTAGGGCTAGGTTTTGTGTGGGGTTTAGGGCTAGTGTTAGGTGTATTAGTATTTTAAGAGCTAGAGTTATGATTATGGCTAGATTTAGGGTTTTTCTAGTGTTAGGTTTAGTTTTGGGGTTAGGATAAGGTTTAGAGCTAGGGTTTTTCTTAGGGTAAGTGTCAGGGTTCAGGTTAGGATTAGGCTTAGGTCCAGAATGTGGACTAGGGTTAGGTCTAGGTGTAGGGTAAGTGTTTGGTTTAGATTAAGGGTTATTGTTAGGGCTAAGGCTAGGGTTAAGGCTATATTTAGAATTAGGTTTAGGTCTAGGGCTAGCGTTAGTGTTAAGTTTAGGTATAGGATTACTGGTAGGGCTAGTGTTAGGTTTTGTATAAGGGTTAGGGTCAGTTTTAAACCTAGGTTTTGTGTTAGTGTCAGAATAAGGGTCAGGATTAGGGTTAGGGTTTGAGTTAAGTTTAGAGCTAGAATAAGGGCTATGGTTAGGACTAGTAATAAAGTTACAGTTTGGAGTAGGCTTAAGATAAGTGTTAGGACTTGGGTAGCAATAGAGTGAGGGTTTGTCTTAGGGTAAGGGATAGAGTTAGAGCTAGGGTTAAGACTACAGCTAGGGTTAGGATTAGGGCTAGGGTTACAGTTAAATCTAGGGTTAAGCCTTGCATTAGGGCTAGTTTTTGTGTTAGCTTTAGGGGTATGGTTAATGTAAGAACTGGCACTACAATTAGGGCTAGTTTTGGGTTAGGTTTAGGGTGAGGTGTAGTGTTAGGGTTAGGTTTAGGGTGAGGTGTAGTGTTAGGATTAGGTTTAGGGATAGGGTGATGTATAGAGCTAGGGTCAGTGTTAGGGTCAGAGTCAGGATTAGAATTAGTTCTAAGGTTAGGGTTAAGACTTGATTTAGGGCTGGTGTTAGGGCTAGATGTAGGCTTAGGCTATGGTTTATGTTAAGTGTTAGTGTCAGGGCTATGGCTTGGCTTTGCTTGAGTGCTAGGGCTAGGGTTGGGGCTTGTTTTTAAATTAGTGTTAAGGATAAAGCTAGTCATAGGGTATGGTTTAGGCTTACGGTTATGGTTAGATTTAGAGTTAGGTTAAATCTAGGTTATGCCTAGGGTTTGGTCTAGGGTTTGGGTTATCATAAGGGATAGGGTTAGATCTAGGGATAGGGCTAGGGTGAGTGTTAGAGTTAGTCTTAGGGTTAGGGTTTTGTAGAATTAGTTTTAGGTTTAGTGTTAGGATAAGGGCTTGAGTTAGCATTAGGGTTAAAGTTCCATATAGGATAATGATATTTTGGGGGTAGGGTTAAGGTTAGTTTTAGGGTAATTGACAGGTTAGACTTAGGGATATGGCTAGGGTCAGCCTGAGGATTAGCATTAGGTTTACTGTTACGGTTTGAGTAATGGATAGGGTAGAGCTAGGTTTAGGCCTAGGTTTATGGTTAGAGTCAGGGATAGGGATAGGGTTAGGTTTAGATTAAGTGCAAGGATTAAAGTTAGGGATAGGTTTAGGGTAAGGGTTAGGACTAGGTTTAGGATTCGAGTAAGGGTTAAAGCTAGGGTTAGGTCTTGGATTATGGCTAGGTTTTGTTTTAGGGCTGAAGCTGAAGTTAAGTGTAGTTTTATGATTAGCATTAGTGTTATTGCTACTGATAGGGTGAGTTTAGGCTTAGGAGTAGATTTAGAGTTATGGGTAATTCTAGGGTTAGGACCATGGCTAGTGTTAAAGCTAAGATTAGGGCTAGTGTTTCGGTTATGGTAAAGGATAGGGTTAGAACTAGGAATAGGGCTATGGCAAGAGTTAGACTTAGTCTTATGGCTAGAGTTTGGGTTAGGGTTAGGGCTAAATTTGTTCTAGGAATAGGTCTAGGGTTAGTGTTAGCCTTAGTCCTAGGATTAGGGCTATTTTTATGGTTAGGTTTAGGGTTAGGTTTAGGGGAAGGGATGCCTGTTTGATTTCGACCTGCATTTCCATTTACCCATAGGTGTCAAAATGAAGTGAAACCTTAAAATACAAAGTGTGATAGTGAACCATTGAATTGAGAAGAACATACCTTGGGAGCATACTAAGGCTAGATAAAAGATGACTTCTGCCCAGTATCAAAGAAATTGAACAAATTTGAAAAAAACTAACTCTCACCCTAACATTATCTCTAACCCTAGCCCTAGACATAACCCTAAAAATAACATTAACCCTAACCTGATTAGAGAAACATTGATCCTAGACTTCCCGCACTTGGGGAGTCTTATGGGGCAAGCTAAGTGATGAATTCTATCCAACATCAAACAAAACTGACCAAATAATTATAGGAGGTATTTCAATACATGCATATTTTCCTGTTTTCTCCTAAAAGGCTCTCAGATTAAGTTGTTTTTGCATGCTTAACCATAGGCCTACTTTTACAAGGAACATATCAGAGTCCCTAGAGACAACTGATGGAGTGTGTGAAGTTTCAATAAGCTAGCACAAACCCTGTTTGATTTTTCAACTACATTAAGTTTCCCATATAGGTCAAAATGAAGTGTAATCTTAAAATACAAAATGTTTCTGACAGTGAACCTGTGAAAGGAGAAGGCCTGAATCTAGGGAACAGAGTAAATCTAGCTAAAAGATAAATCCTGAGAAGTATCAAAGAATTTTGAATAAAATTAACTCTAACCCTAACACTAGCCCTAACCCTAGCTCTTCCCCTAACCCTAACATTTTTATGAAACTTTGACCGTAAAATTTTCAAACGTGAGAAGCCTAGTGGGGAAAGCTAAGGGATGAATACTGTGCAGTATCAAAGAAATCTGTCCAAAAAGTTGTTGGAGTATATCAGTACATGCATATTTCCCTGTTTCCTAAAGGACTCTTGGATAAAGCTGTTTTTACATGCTTCAGCTTAGGGCTACTGTCACAAGAACAAACCAGAGTTTGCTCACAGAGAATTGAGGGAGTGTGAAGTTTCAAGCCGCTAGCACCAATGCTGTTTGATTTTAAACTCCATTTCCATTTACCTGCATAGGACAAAATGAACTAAAACTTTAAAATACAAACTATTCATTACAGTAAACCCTAACCTGATTGAAAAAATGATGATCCTAGAAATCCCAAACTTGGGAAGCCTAGTGGGCTAAGCTATCAGATGAATCCTATGCAGTATCAAAGAAATATGACCAAATAATTGAGGTGGTATTTCAGTTCATGCATATTTCTCTGTTTTCTGCTAAAGGGCTCTCAGATAAAGTTGTTTTGCCATCTTCAACATAGGGCTACCTTCATGAAGATCCAGAGAGTTCCCACAGATAACTGATTCAGTGTTTGAAGTTTCAAGCAGCTAGCACCAACTCGGTTTGATTTCAACCTCCAGTTTCATTTACCTATATAGGTCAATATGAAGTAAAACCTTAAAATACAGAGTGTCCCTGTTAGAAAACCATTGAAATGAGAATGCCCAAACCTGAGGAACATATTAAGGCTAGGTAAATGATGACTCCTTCCAAGTATCAAAGTAATTTGTACAAAACTTACTCTCACCCTAACACTACATCTAAACCTATCCCTAACGCTAAACCTAACAAAACCCCAACCTGATTAGAGAACCATTGATCCTAGAAGTCCCACACTTGGAGAGCTTTGTGGGGAAAGCTAAATAATGAATCCTACTCATCATAAAACAAATCTGGCAAAATAATTATGGGAATAATTTCAGTGCATGCATATTCCCTGCTTTCTCCTAAAGGGATCTTGGATAAAGTTGTCTTTGCATGCTTCACCTTAGGCCTACACTCACAAGGAACATACCAGAGTGTCACCCACAAAGAATTGAGAGTGTGTGTGCAGTTTCAAGCAGCTAGCATGAACTCTGTTTGATTTCAAGGTCCATTTACATTTACTCTTATAGGTCAAAATGAAGTAAAATGAAAACATTAACTGTTTCAGACACAATACAGTTGAACAAAAAGGCCTAAATTTGGGAAACAGAGTAAGGTTATTTAAAGATGAGTCCTAGATTCTATCAAAGAAATTTGAATTAAGTAACTCTAACCCTAATTCTTCCTCAAAACTGATCCCTAATCCTAACCCTAAACATTAACATAGCCCTATCCCTAACCCTAAATTTAACCCGAATTTTAACTGTAATCATTGGCCAAAGCCTTGATCTAACTGTATCCATTACCGTAACCCTAACCCTAACCCTAATGCTAAACGTATCCCTAACCCTATTATGTACCCTAGACCTGCTGTAACCCTGACCCTCTCCGTAGCCCTAAATATAGCTCTGACAGTAACACTTACCCTAAACCTAACCCTAAACCTAGGCCTAAACATAACCCTAACTCTAACACTAGCCCTAATCTTAACCATAAACGTAGCCCTAAACCTAGCTGTAATCCTCTTTTACCCTAAAATTAAGCCTAACCAAATGCTAACAATAGGACTAAACCTAACTGTATAGCTATCCCTACGGCTATTTAAAACCTTAAAACTGCCCTGAATGCTAAAATGAACCATATCAATTACCCTGAAACTAATGCTAATTAAAGCCTGAACTCTAAACCCTAACTAAAACCAATCCCTAATCCTGACCCTGACCATAATAACACACCTACCTCTAAGCCTGACTTTTACCCTAAACCTAACCCTCACAGTAGACCTGTTCATAACCAAACTCTACAACTACCCTTAACTGTAATGATAGACCTAGCCTTAATCCAAGCCCTAGCCCTAACACAAACCCTCATGTGAGCCATAAACCTCATATTATAGCTAACCCCCACCCTAACCCTAACCCAAGACCTAATCCTAACCATAACCCTAGACCTAACCTTAATATAACTGTATCCATTACCCTAAACATAACTCTTATCCTAATGCTAACCCTAAGACTAAACCTAACCCTATCACTATCCACAGAAATATCAATTACCCTAAACCTAACCTGAACCCTAAACCTAACCCTATCTTTACACTAAACCTAACCCTAATCGAGCTGTAACCCTAAACTCAAAACTAAAATAAGCCCTAACATTGATCCTGGTCCTAATAAATCCCCTGACTCTAAAACTGACTCTTACCCTCTACCTAAATCTTACTATAGACCTGGCCATAAACCTTTCTGTAAAACTGTCCTTAACGGTAACCCTAGACTTGACATTAGCCGTAGCCATAATTCTAGCCCTAACCCTAACACAAACCATCATCCGAGCTGTAAACCTAGACTTAATCCTAACTCTCACCCTAAACCTAACCAAAGACTTAATCCTAACCATAATGCTAGCCCTAACGTTAACTATATCCATTACCCTAAACATAACCCTTAGCCTAATGGTAATCCTAGGACTAAACCTAACCCTATCACTATCCCCAAAACTATCAATTTCCCTAAAACTAACCTGAACCCTAAATCTAACCCTATTTTTACCCTAACCCTAAACCAAACTCTAATTCCAGCTGTAACCATAAACTCAAACCTTAATCAAGCCCTAACATTGACCCTGGCCCTAATAAATCTATAGCTCAAAACCTGACTCTTACCATATACCTAACCAGTACAATAGACCTAGACATAAACATTTCCCTAAAACTATTGCTAACTGTAACCCTAGACCTGACATTAGCCCTAGCCATAATTCTAGCACTAACCATAACACAAACCTAGACCTTATCCTAGCCCTAACCATATCCTTAATTACAACCCTAACCCAAACTCTAGGCCTAACCCTGACACCCTAGCCCTAATCGTAGCCATTCTTTAGCCCTATCCCTAAATCTAGTCCTAAGACTAACTCTAACACTAACATGAGTTCTTTCACTTGTTCTAAGCCTTACCGTAACCCTAACCCTAGCCCTAACCCTAGCCCTAACCCTTGCCCTATCCTTGGCCCTAGCACTAACTTTAGACAAAACCTAACTATAAATTGAGCCCTAACCCGAAGACTACCCAAACCCTAACACTAGCCCAAACCATAACACTAATCCTAAAACTAGCCCTAACACTATCCCTAGCCCTAAAACAAAGCTGAGCTATAGCTATAATACTAAAACCCTTAACCTAAACTAAACCCTAACCTTAAACCTAGCCCTAACACTAACCCTAATATGAGTTGTAAGCCAACCCCTTAAACTAACCCTGAACCTGACAATGACCCTAACACTACTAGATCTAAACATCACCCTAACCCTAAACCTAACCCTAACAATAACTCTAGCCCTAAAACCCTAAAACTAGCCCTAAACTTCACCCTATCCCTAATTTAATCCAAAACATAGCTCTAATCCTAGCTTTAACCATAGTCCTATTCATAACCAAAAACCTAGCCCTAAACTGATATCTAAATGTATCCATTATCATAATGAAAACCATTACCCTAATGCTAACCCTAGGCATGAACCTAAACCTATCCCTAATCTTAACTCAATCTGTTACCCTGAACCTAAACTGAACCTAAACTTAATCGATCATTACCCTAACCCTAACACACTAATTCAAGCCCTAACTTTAAACCTTAACCTATCCCAAACCCTATCCCTGACATTGACCCTAATAAAACCCCTAGCTCTAAACTTGAACAGAACCCTACACCTAAACTTTACTTTAAATGTAGCCACAATCCTAACCCTAAAACGATCTTTAACTGTAATTCTGGACCTGAAATTAGGCCTAGCCCTAATCCTAGTCCTATACCTAAAACAAACCCTAGCCCTCATCCTAGCCCTAAGCCAAGATTTAATCATGACCCTAACCCTATCCATACTCCTGACCCTAATTCTAACCCTCACCCTACCTCTATACCTAGCTATAATGCCATCTCTTACCCTAATCTCAAACTTAGGCTTATGGCTACATCTAGTGTAAGGGTTAGGTTTAGGGTAAGGGTCAGGTTTAGAGCTCAGGGAATTATTAGGATTAGGATTTGGTTTAGGTAAGGATTTAGGTTTACATCTCAAATTAGCATTAATGTTAGGGTTAGGGTATAGTTAGGGTTTGTTTAAAGGTTCAGGTTTGGTTTAGGGTAATTGATATGGTTAGCATTAGAGATAGGGCTATGGTTAGGCTTAGGGTTAGCATTATAGTAAGGGTTATAGTTAGGGTAATTGATAGGGTTATAAATAGAGTAATGGTTAGGAATATGCCTTGAGTTAGTGTTACAGTTAGTGTTAGAACTAGGATTAGAGTTAGGATTAGAGTTAAGTTTAGGATAAAGGTTAGGTTTTGAGCGAGGGTTAGGGCTAGGTTTATGGTTAAGTCTAGGGATAGGATTACGGTGGGATTAGGTTTATGGTGGTGTTTTGAACTAGAGGAGAGTTAGGATATAAGTCAGATAAAGGGTTAAATTTAAGAATATGATTAGGACTTGAATTTGGGCTAGGATTAAATCTAGGTGTAGTGCTAAGATTTTCTTTAAGTTAAGGTTAGTGTTAGGCCTGTTGCTCAGTTTTATTTTAGTGCTATGATTAGTGTTAGGGCTAGGGTTATGGTTAGATTTAAGATTAAGGCTAGATTTAAGGCTAGGATTAGGGCTAGGTTTTGTGTTAGGTTTAGGGCAACAATTAGGGCTAGGACTAATGTCAGGTCTACGTTTATAGTTAGTGATATTTTTAGGAGTAGGTTTATGGCAAGGTCAAATTAAAGTGTTACGTTTAGGAAAAGGGTCAGATTAAGATTTGGGGTAATTTAGGGTCAGGGTCAGGCTTTGGGTTTGAGTTAGGTTAAGTTTTAGTGTTAAGGCTCAAATTAGCATTAAGGTTAGAATTAGGGTTAAGGTAATGGATAGTGTTAGGTTTAGGGTTAGGTTTGGTTTAAGGTAATGGATATGGTTAGTGTTTGTGGTAGGTTTAGGGTTAGGCCTAGGGTTATAATTAGGGTTATAATTATTGTTATGGTAATTTATACGTTTAGACCTACAGTTAGGGCTAGGATAAGGGTTAGGTTTAGGGCTAGAATTAGCTTTAGGGTCAGTGTTAGGGCGAGGGTTACACTTAGGATTAAGTTTAGGGTACGGTTTAGGGTTTGAGCTAGGAATTTTGCTATGGCTAAGATTAATTTTATGGTTTGGTCTAGGGTTATGGTCATGGTTAGTGAAATGGTTAGGGCTAGGGTAATAGATTTAGATGTCAGGTTAAAGATAGTTTTAGGTTTAGGTTAGCGTTAGGTTTAGGTTTAAGATTAGGGTTAGCATTTGAGCTATCTTAGGTTTAGGGGTTAGGCTTAGGTTAGTTTCACTGTTAGTTCTAGATTTAGGGTTATGTTTAGGGTTAAAGGTAGTGTTTCACTGTTAGTTCTAGGGTTAGGTTTATATTTAGGGTTAGGGTAGGTTTAGCTTTTGGTCTAGTGCTATCATTTGGGTTAAGTTTAGGGTTAGAGTAATGGATAGGGTTCAAGCTAGGGTTAGGGCTTGGGTTAAGGTTAGGATTAGGGCTGGGTTTAGGTTTAAGTTTTGACCTTGGGTTAGTGTTATGGTTAGATTAAGTGTAAGGTTAGGGATTGAGCTAAGTTTATGGCTAGGCTATGGGTTAGCTTTACAGTTTGGGCTAGGGTAGATTTATGGTTAGGTTAAGGGCTAGGGTAGCATTAATTTTAGGGTTATTATTAGCATAATGGATAGAATTAGAGCTAGGGTTTGGTCTATGGTTAGAGTTAGGGTTAGGTCTAGAATTAGGGTGAGGTTTAGGGTTTGGGCTTGGGTTATTTTATGGTAAGGTTTAGTGTTTGAGCTAGGGTTAGGGCTAGAACGAGGGTTAGGGTTAGGGTTAGGGCTAAGTTTAGGTTTAGAGTTATGCTTCAGGTTAGGTTTATGGCTGTAATTCAGGCTGGGTTTTGTGTGAGGTTAAGGGCTACTGTTAGGTGTATGGGTAATGTAAGAGCTAGAGTAATGTTTATGGCTATATTTAGAGTTCATCTAGTTTTAGGGTTCGTTTTTGGCATAGAATAAGGTTTAGAGCTAGGATTTTTGTTAGGGTAAATGTCAGGTTTCAGGTTAGGATTAGGTTTAGGCTAAGGTCCAGATGGATGACTAGGGTTAGGTCTAGGAGTAGAGTTAGTGTTTGGTTTAAGTTAAGGGTTATTGTTAGGGCTACAGCTAGGGTTATGGCTAAATTTAAGATTAGGTTTAGTCTAGGGCTAGTGTTATTGTTAGGCTTAGGTTTAGTGTTAATGGTATTGCTAGTGTTAGTTTTCAGTTAATGGTTAGGGTCAGGTTTGAACCTAGGTTTAGTGTTAGGGTCAGAATAAGGGTCAGGGTTAGAGTTAGGGTTTGGGTTAAGTTTAGAGCAGAATGAGGTTTAGGATTAGGACTAATAATAGAGTTAGGGTTTGGGGTAGGCATAGAATTAGGGTTAGGACTAGGGTACAATAGGGTGAGGGTTTGACTAAATGTAAGAAATAGAGTTAGAAATAGGATTAGTACTAGGGATAGGGTTAGGTTTAGAGCCATGGTTAGGATTATGGTTAAAACTAGGGTTAGGCCTTGGATTAGGACTAGGTTTTGTGTTAGGTTTAGGACTATGGCTAATTTAAGAACTGGCATTAGGATTAGGGCTAGTTTTAGTGTTAGGTTTAGGGCTAGGTTTAGTGTGAGGATTAGGTTTAGGGATAGGGTGATGTGTAGAGCTAGGGTTAGTGTTAAGGTCAGAGTCAGGGTTAATATTATTTCTAGGGTTAGGGTTAGGACTCGAATTAGGGCTAGCTGTAGGGTTAGCGTTTGCTTTAGTTTAAGGGTTAGGGTCAGTGAAATGGCTCGGTTTTGTTTGATAGCTAGGGCTTGGGTTAAGGGCTAGTTTTCAAATTAGCATTAGGGTTACAGCTAGTGTTAGTGTGTGGTTTAGGCTTAGGGTTAGTGTTATATTTAGAGTTAGAGTTAGATCTAGGTTTAGGGCTACAGCAAAGGATAGGGCTAGGGTTAAGGCTATGATTTGAGTTATTATAAGGGATACGGTTAGAACTAGGGATAGGGCTAGTGCGAGAGTTAGAGTTAGTGTAAGGATTAGATTTACGCTTAAATTTAGGGCTTAATTACAGCTAGAATTAGAGGTAGGGTGAGTATTAAGGCTGAGCCTAGGTTCATGATTAGGGTTATGGTTATGGTTATGGTTAGGTATGATGTTATAGCTATCTTAGAACTAGAGCGAGTGTTAAAATTAGGTTTAGGTCTTTGGTTTAGGTTAGGTTTAGGATTGAGGCTAAGATTAGAGCTAGGATTAGGGCTAGAGGTTGTTTCAGGTTTAGAACTTTATTAGGGCTACGGCTAATTTTAAGTCTAGGGTTATGGTTAGAGATAGTTTTAGGGGTAAATCATTAGGGTTAGGATTAGGTTAATGGATATAATTAGGTTTAGGGTTCAGGTTAGGTTTAGGGCAATGTATAAGTTTAGGGGTAGAAATAGGTTTAGGTTTATCCTAGGGTTAGCACTAGGTTTAGGATTAGGATTGGGGTAATGAATAGGGTTACAGCTGGGGTTAGGTCTAGGTTTATGGTTAGGATGAAGGCTAGGTTTAGGGTTAGGTTTTGGGCTATGTCAGTGGTTAGGGTTAGGGTTAGGGTTAGGTTTAGGGTAAGGTTTAGGGCTAGATTTAGGGTTATGTTTAGGGTTAAAGGTAGTGTTATGGCTCCAATTACGGTTAGGTTATGGGTTAGGTTCAGATAAGGTTTAGAACTAGAGCCAATGTAAGAACTAGGGTTGTGATTAGAACTATTTTAGGGTTAGGGTTAGGGCTAGGTTAGGTTTAGGTTTGGGTTTTGAGTGATGTTTAGAGCTAGGGTTAGTGTTAGGGTCAGAGTCATGATCAGGGTTTGTTTTAGGGTTAGGCATAGGACTCGAATTAGAGCTAGGTTTAGGGCTAGGTGCAGGCTTAGGGTTTGGTTTATGTTAAAGTTTAAGGTTAGGACTATGGCTAGGTTGTTTTGTAGGTCTAGGGCTAGGTTAGGGCTAGTTTTCAGACTAGCATTAGTGTTACAGCTTGTGTTAGTGAGATGTTTAGCTTAGGGTTAGGGTTAGAGTTAGAGTTAGGGTTTGATGTAGGATTAGGGCTAGAGCTAGGGTTAGTGCTAAGGTAAAGGTCAGTGATAGGATTATGGTAAGGGATAGGTTAGAAATAGAAGTATGGCTAGGACAAGAGTTAGAGTTAGTCTTAGGGCTAGGGTTAGGTTAGGTTTAGGGCTAAATTAGGGCTAGGATTAGATCTAGTGTTTGTACTAGGGTTAGCCTAGTTTAGGTGTAGGTTTAGATTTAGGGATAGGGTTAGGTTTATGGGAAGGGATGGGGTTAAATTTAGTTTTAGGGCTAGGTCCAAGTTAGAATTTCAGTTAGAACTAGAGTTATGGATTGATTTAGTAATAAGGCTAGGTTTAGGGCTAAGATGAGGGCTAGGATTTGTTTTACGTTTATGGCAATTATTAGGGGTAGGGCTAATGTCAGGTCTATGCTTACATTAGGCATAGATTGAGATTTAGATTTTTTGCTAGGTCTAGTGTAAGTGTTCAGGTTAGGGTAAGGGTCAGGTTTAGAGGTAGGGTTATTATTAGGGTTAGAATTAGGTTTCAGGTTTGGTTTACGTTAGGTTTATGTTTAGACTTGAATTAGCATTAGGGTTTTGATAGGGTAATGATAGGTTTGTGTTTAGGGTTCATGTTAGGTGTATGGTATTTGATAGGGTTAGAGTTAGCAAACGGGATAGGGTTAGGCCTAGTGTTAGCCTTAGCGTTATTGTTGTGCTTAGGGTAAGGATAGGGTTAGTGCTATGATTATGGTTATTATTAGGTCAAGAGTTAGGTTTAGGCCTAGGGTTAGGGTTAGGTTTAGGTTAGGGTATGATTTAGAGTTTGAGCTATGGTTAGCACTAGGATGAGGATTAGGGTTAGAGTCAGTGTGAGGGTTAGGGCTAGGGTTAGCATTAGGGTTATGGTTAGAGTAGGGTAATGGATAGAGTTAGAGGTAGGTTTTGGCCTATGGTGATGTCTAGTCTCAGAGATAGTGATATGGCTAAGTCTAGTGTTAGGGTTATGTGTTTTGTTAGGACAAGGTTTAGAGTTAGGGTTTGTGTTAGGGTAAGTGTCAGTGTTAGGTTTCGGGTTAGGTTTATTTTTAGGGCCAGCATTAGTGACTAGGCTTTGGTCTAGCGGTAGGATTAGTGTTTGGTTTTAGTTAAGGGTTATTAGTAGGGCTAGGACTAAGTATTTTTTTAGCGCTAGGCCTAGAGTTATCACTAGATAATAGATTAAGTGTAGATCTAGGTCTAGTGTTAGTGTAAGGTTTAGTTATAGGGATACAGCTAGTGCCAATGTTAGGGGTCGGTTTAGGGTTAGGGTCAGGTTTAGACCTATGGGTTCGTGTTAGGGTTCAGAATAAGGGTCAGGGTTAGTGTTAGGGTTTAGGATAGTGATAGAGCTAGATTGATGATTAGGGTTAGGACTAGTAATAGAGTTAGGTTTTGGGTTTGGCTATAGAATTAAGTTTAGGACAAGGGTACCTTTAGGGTTATAGTTTGACTTAGGGTAAGGGATAGGGTTAGTGCTAGTGTTAGGGTTTGGGTCATGGCTAGGTTTAGATTTAGGATTAGGGTTAAAGCTAGGGTTAGAGCTTGGATTAGGTCTAGGCTAGGTTTTGTGTTAGCTTTAGGGCTACGGATAATGCAAGAACTAGGGTTACAATTAGGGCCAATTTTAGTTTTAGTGTTACATCTAGGTTTACGCCTGGGTTGATGATTAGAATTAGGTTTAGGTCTAAGGCTAGATTTGGGGTTAGGATGAGCACTAGGGTTTGTATTAGGGTTAGGGCAAGTTTTAGGGATAGGGATAATGTCAGGGTTAGGGTTATGGCTAGGGATAGTTATTAGGTTAGGTTCATGGCTAGGTCTAATGTTAGGTTTAGGGTAAGGCCCAGGTAAAGAGTGGGGTGTATTTTTACAGTAAGGGTCAGGTTTCGGGTTTGTGTTAGGTTAATTATTAGGGGTAGGGCTCAAATTAGCATTAGGGTTAGAATAAAGGTTAGGTTTATGGATAGGTTTAGGTTTAGGATTCAGGATAAGATTAGGGTAATTTGTAGGGTTAGGGTTAGTGACAGGGTTAGGGTTAGGCCTAGGGTTAGCATGTGGGTTAGGGTTATCGTTAGGATAATTAACAGCATTAGATCTAGGGTTAGGTATAGGGTTTTGGATAGGATTAGGGCTAGAGTTAGGGTTAGGTCTAGGCCTAGGTTTATGGTTTGAGTTAGGTTTAGGGTACAGTTTAGGTTTTGAGCTAGGGATATTGCTAGGGTAAGGCTTAGGTTTAGCATTATGTCTAGGGTTAGATTTATGGTTAAGGTTAGGGTTAATTTTAAGTTTAGGGCAAAGGTTATCTTTAGAATTAGATTAATGGATAGCATTAGATGTTGGGTTAGGTTTAGGGGTAGTTATATCTTTAGGGTTAGTGTTAAGGTTAGAGCTAAGATTATCATTTGAGTTAGGGTAATGGATAGTGTTAGATGTCAGGTTAGGGTAAGGGGTAGTTTTAGGTTTAGGGTAAGTGTTAGGGTTAGGGTAAGTGTTAGAATAAGGGTTATGGTTTTATCTAGGGTTAAGGCTAAGATGAGAGTTAGGTTAGGGTTAGGTCTAGGATTAGGTTTACAATTAGGATTAGAGCTAGTGTTACCATTAGGGTTAAGGTTCTGTTTAGGGTAATGGATAAATTTAGAGATAGTATTAGGGCTAGTGTTAACATTATGATTAGGGCCAAGATTAGGATTAGGTTTAGGGATAGGGCTAGGCTTATGTTTAGGGTTCAGTTTTGGGTTTTATCTAGAGTTAGGTCTAAGGCAATGGTTAGGGTTAGCATGAGGGTTAGGCTTACAGTAAGGCATAATGTTAGGTTAGGGTTAGGATTACGCTTTGGGCTAGATTTAGACCTAGGATTATGGCTAGGTGTTGTTATAGGATTAGAGCTTGTTTTAGTGCTATGGTAATGTAAGTGTTATGCTCACGGTTATGGCAAGGTCTAATGTTAGGTTTAGGTTTTGGTTAGGGTCAGTTTTATAGCTAGGGTTAGTGTTAGTGTCAGGGTCTGTGTTTGAATTAGGGTTAGGGTTAGGGCTAGAGCCAGAATTAGGATTGGTTAGGTCTAGAGGTAAGATTAGTGTTTGGCTTAGGATAAGGGTTACCATTAGAGCTAGGGCTAGTTTTTTGTTAAGGTCTTGGTTAATGATATGGCTAGATTTATGATTAGGTTTAATGTAGGGCTAATATTAGGGTTAGGTTTAGATATAGGTTTATAGGTAGGACTAGTGTTATGGTTTGGTATAGGTTTAGGTCAGAATAAGGGTCAGGGTTATGGTTAGTATTTGGGTTATGATTATAACAAGAATGAGGGATTGGGTTAGGCTAGTAATAGGGTTAGGGTTTGGGTTAGACTAAGGATTAGTTTTAGGACTGGGGTTAGCATTAGGGTTGGGGTTTGGCTATGTAAAGTATAAGGTTAGAGCTAGGGTAAGAGCTAGGGTAAGGTTAGGGTTAGGGATAGTGTTAGGGTTAGGGTTATGAAAGCTAGGGTTAGGTGTCAGATTTGGGCTAGGTTTGCGTTAGTATTAGGTTTAAGGTTACGGCAAATATATGATCTAGGTTTATGATTAGAACTAGTTTTAGAATTAGGGTTAGGACCAGGTCTAGTGTTAGGTTAAAGTTTAGGTTTAGGGTAATGTTCAGAGGTAGGGTTAGTGTTAATGTCAGAGACAGGTTTACGGGTAGATTTAGGGTTAAAATTAGGACTCAAACTAGGGATAGGCTTAGGCTAGATATAAGGTTAGGGTTTGTTTTAGGGTAAAAGTTTAGGGTTATTGTTATTGCTCAGTTTGTTTTAGGTCTAAGCCTATGGTTAGAGCTAGTTTTAGGAATAGCATTAGGGTTAGGGCTAGTTTTAGGGTGGAGTTTAGTTTTAGAATTAGTTTTAGATTTAGAGTTAGGTTTAGATCTACTGTTAGGGCAAAATGTAAGGTTAGGGCTAGGGTTATTCTAGGCTATGGCTAGGAATAAGATTATGGTAAGTGATAGAGTTAGAATCAGGGCTAGGTCTTGGGCGAGAGTTATAGTTAATCTTAAAGTTAGTATTAGGGTTAGATTTAGGATTAGGGCTAGGGTTAGTGTTAGGATTAGTCCTAGGGTTAAGGTAAGTGCTAGGTTTAATGTTAATGTTAAGGTCTGGGTTAGGTTTAGGGTAAGCAATGTGGTTATAACTAGGTTTACGGCTAGGGAAAGGGTTACAATTAGGGTTAGGGTTATGAATAAAGGTCAGTTTTAGGCTAGAATAAGAGCTAGTGATTGTGTTTGGGTTAGGGCCAGGATTTGGGCTAGGGCTATTGTCAGGTTTAGGGTTTAATTAGAGATAGGTTTCGGTTTATGTTTATGGTTAGGTCTAGTGTAAGGGTTAGATTTATGGTAAGGGTAAGTTTAAAGCTATGTGTATTATTAGGGTCAGTATTTGGCTTAAGGTTTGGTTTAGGTTAATGTTTAGGTTTAGGGCTCAAAATATCATTAGGGTTACAATTAGGGTTAGGTTAATGAATAGGCTTAGGATTAGGGTTCAGGTTAGTTTTAGGGCAATGGATAGGTTTAGGCATTGTGATAGGGTTTGTGTTAAGCCTAGGATTAGCATTAGGGTTAGGATTGTGATTATCGTAGTGGATAGAATTAGAGCTAGGTTTAGGGCTAGGCTTATGGTTATGATTAGGGTTAGGGTTAGGGTAGTTGATATAATTAGAACCATGTTTAGGGGTATGATTAATGTTAGGATTAGAGCTAGTGTTAGGTTTGGGTTTGGGATATGGCTAGGGTTATGTTAAGGGTAAAGGTTAGGCTTGAGCTTGGTTTAGGTCTAAAGCAAGTCTTAGGGTTAGGGTTAGGGCTGGGGTTAGGTTTAGGGTTACACTTAGGGCTATGTTCAGGCCTAAAATTACAGCTAGGTTTTGGGCTAGTTTAGGCCTAGTGTTAGGGCCATCGGTAATGTAAGAGCTAGGGTTATGATTAGGGATAGTTTTGGGGTTAAGGTTATGGCTAGGTCTACTGTTAGGATTAGGTTTGGTTTAGAGTGAGCTTTGGAGCGAGGATTATGTTAGGGTCAGGGCCTGTGTTCAGGTTAGAGTTAGTGTTGGGTTTAGTGCCAGAATTAGGACTAGGGTTAAGTCTAGGGGTAGGGTTAGTGTTTGGGTTAGGTTAAGGGTTATTGTTAAGGCTAGGGCTAGGTTGTTGTTCAGGTCTAGGGCTAGAGATATGGCTAGATTTAGGATTAGGTTTAAGTCTAGGGCTAGTGATAGGTTTAGGTTTACGTATATGATTACCGGTAGGGCTAATGTTAGGATTCGGTTTCAGGTTAGGGTCAGATTTATACCTGCTGTTAGTATTAGGGTCAGAATAAGTGTCAGGGATGAGGTTTGGGTTTTGGTTAGGGTTAGAGCTGGAACGAAGTTTAGGGTTAGGCCTAGTAATAGTGTTAGGGTTTGGTTTAGACTAAGAATTAGGGTTAGGACTAGGGTTAGCATTAGATTTAGGGTTTAGCTTAAGGTGATGGATAGGGTAAAAGATAGGTTTAGATCTAGGGTTAGGGTATGGATTAGGGCTAGTTTTAGGGTTAGGGTTAAAACTAGGGTTAGCACTCGGCTTGGGGCCATGTTTTGGGTTAGTTTGGGGCTAGTGTTTGGCATAAAACTAATGTACAAACCAGGGTTATGATTAGGGCTCCTTTTTGCGTGTTACGCTAGATCAAGTGTTAGGGTTAGCGTTACCATTTTCGTGATGTTTAGAGCTAGGGTTAGTGTTAGGGTCAGAGTCAGTGTTCGGGTTATAGTTATGGTTAGGATTAATCCCAGAATTATCACTAGAATTAGGTCTAGGGGTAGGATTAGTTTTTGTGTTAGGTTAAGTTTTACCATTAAGGCTAGGGCTAGCTTTTGTTTAGGTCTAGGGCTAGAGATATGGCTAGAGTCACGATTAGGTTTAGGTCTAGGGCTAGTGTTAGGGTTAGGTTTAGGGTTAGGTTTAAAGCTAGGGTTAAGGCTCAGATTAGGGCTTGGATTTGGGTTTGGTTAGGGCTAGTATTAGGGCTCTGATAATGTATGAACTAGTGTTGCAATTAGTGCTAGTTTTAGGGTTAGGGTTAGGTCTTGGTCTAGTGTTACAGTTAGGTTTAGGGTTAGGGTGATGTTTAGAGCAAGAGTGATTGTTAGGGTTAGTGCCAGATTCAGGGTTAGTTTTCGGGGTTAGTGTTAGCACTCGAATTATGGCTAAAGTTAGTAGTATTTGTACGGTTAGGGTTTGGTTTAAGTTAAGAGTTAGGGATATCCATTGGTTTTGTTTTAGGGCTCAGACTATGGTTATGGCTAGAATATGGATTAGCATCATTGTTATGGCTAGTGTTAGTTTGAGGTTTAGGCTTAGGTTGAGGGTTACATTTAGAGTTAGTGTTAGATCTAGGGTTAGGGTAGGGCTAGGGCTAGGGTTAGGGTGAGGGTTAGGGTAATGAATATGGTTAGAACTAGGGATTCGGTAGGGTGAGAATTAGATTTAGTCATAGTAGTAGTCATAGGGTTAGGTATAGGGTTAGGGCTAAATTTGGGCTAGGATGAGAGCTAGGGTTAGGACTTGGGTTAGGGCTAAATTTGGGCTAGGATTACGACTACGGTTAGTGTTAGAGTTAGTACTAGGATTAGGGCTAGAGATAGGGTTAGGGTTAGAGCTAAATTAGGTTTTAGGATTAGGGCTAGGGTTAGTGTTGGGGTCAGGCTACATTAGGGCTAGTATTAAGGCTAGGTTTAATGTTAGGGTTAGACTAAGGGGTTGGGCTAGAGTTAGGGTTAGCATTGGTGTTAATGTAAAGTTTAGGGCAATGGGTGGGGTTATAGCTAGCTTTAGGTATAGGGTGAGCTTTAGAATTAGGATTAGGCCTAGGTTATGTTTCAGTTTAGGATTAAGTCTACGTTTAGGGCTAGGTTAAGGTCTAGGGTTTCTGTTAGGGTTATGGCTAGGACCAGGTCTAGGGCTAATATCAGGTCTAGGGTTAATGATAAAAATAGTTTTAGGGTTAGGTTATGATTAGGTCTATTGTAAGAGTTAGGTTTAGGTTATAGGTCAGCTTTAGGTCTAGGGTTATTATTAGGTCCAGGAATAGTGTCAGAGTTAGCATTTGGTTTAGCTAATTGTTTAGGGATAAGGCTCAAATTAGCATTAGGGTTAGTTTTAGGATTAGGGTAATGGATAAGGTTTAGTTTAGGTTTCAGTTAAGGTTCAGGGTAAAGGATGAGTTACGTTTAGCAATCGGGTTAGGGTTACCATTAGGGTTAGGGTTATTTTTAGTGTAATGGAGAGGTGTAGAGCTAGGGTTAGGGCTAGGTTATGGTTTGGATCAACTCTAGGATTAGGGCTAGGTTTAGGAGTAGAATTAGGGTGTGATTTAGGGTAAGTTTTAGGGTTAGGGTAAGTGTTAAGTTTAGGTCTATTGTTATAGTTAAGTTAGGGTAAGAGTTAGTGTTTGAACTAGAATTAGGGCTAGGGCGAGGGTTAGGTTTAGGTTTATATCTAGGTTTACATTTATGTTTAGAGTTAGGTTTAGTGTTAGGGATGGGGTTTTAATTAGTGTTAGGGTTAGGGTAATGTATATGTTTAGAGCTAAAGTTTAATGTTAGGATTACAGCTAGGGTTAGGGTTAGGGTTTAGGATAGAGCTAGGGTTATGTTTAGTGTAAAGGTTAGGGTTAGGTCTAAGGCAACACATAGTTTAGGGCTAGGTTTAGGGCTAGGTTTAGGCTAAGGTTATGCTTAGAGCTAAGTTTAGGCCTAGGGCTAGGTTTTTATGTTATGTTTAGGGCTAGGGTTAGGACTATCGTTATTGTAAGATCGAGCTAGGGTTATGTTTAGTGCTAGTTTTAGGGTTAAGGTTATGTCTAGGTCTACTGTTATGTCTAGGTTGTGAGTTAGTTCATGTTTAAAGCTAGGTTCAGTGTTAGAATTAGGATCAGTTTTGGGGATAGGGTTAGGGTTAGCATTAGACCCAGAATTAGGACTAGGTTTAAGTCTAGGTGTAAGATAAGTGTTCGGTTTAGGTTAAGGGTTATTGTTAGTGCTAGTGCTAGTTTTTTGTTTAGGTCTATGTCTAGAGTTATAACTATATTTAGGATTAAGTTTGGGTCCAGGTCTAGTATTAGGTGTATGTACAGGTATAGGGTTACCAGGATGGCTAGTGTTAGGGTTTGGTGTAGGGTTAGGGTCAGGTTTAGACCTAGGGTTACTGTTAGGGTCATATGAGGGTCAGGGATAGGTTTAGAGGTAGAATGAGGGCTAGGGTTAAGACTAGTATTATGATTAGAGTTTAAGTTAGGCTAAGGATTAGAATTAAGTTTAGGCTTAGCATTTTGGTTTAGGTCTTGGCTTAGTGTAAGGAATAGGGTTAGAGTTATGGTTAGAGCTAGGTTAAGGTTAGGGTTAAGCCTAATATTATAGTTAAAGCTAATGTTTGGGCTTTGTATTAGGTGTAGAACTTGTGTTAGGGTTAGGGCTACTGTTAGGACAATGACTAATGTATGAACTAGGGTTATGATTAAGGCTAGTTTCAGGTTAGGTTAAGGCTAGATATAGTGTTAAGGTTAATTTTAGGTTACGGTGGTGTTTTGAGCTAGGATTAGTGTTAGGGTCATTTTCAGGGTCAGGGTTAGATTTAGAGTCAGTTTTAGGGTTAGTTGTAGGGGTTAGGGTTTGATTCAAGTGAAGGGTTAAGATTAGGGCTATGGCTTGGTTTTGGTTTATGGCTAGGGCTAGGGCTAGGGCACATTTTAGGATCAGCATTATAGTTAGTGGTAGTGTTAGGGTTTAGTTTAGGCTTATTTTAAAGTTAAATTTAGATTTAGGTTTAGATTTAGACTTAGGCTTAGATATAGAATTAGGAATAAGGCTAAGGATAGAACTAGGGCTAGGGCTTATGGCAAGAGTTTGAGTTAGTCTTATGGCTAGGTTTAGGGTTATGTTAGGATTAAATAAAGGCTAGGATTAATACTAGGCTTTGTGTTAGGCCTAGGTTTAGGGTGAGGGTTAGGGTTAGATTTAGGGTTATGATTACTTTTGGGGTATAGGATGAGATGATATGTAGGTTTACGGCTAGGATGAGGAATAGAACTAGGGTTAGGGCTCAGGTTATTGTTCAGGCTAGGATTAAGCCTAGGTTTAGTGCTAAGATTATGACTAGAGCTAATTTCATGTCTAGTGTTATGGTTAAAAATAGTTTTATCTTTAGGTTTATGGCTAAGTCTAGTGTAAGGTTTAGGATTAGAGTTAGGTTCAGGGTTAGGTTCAGGTTAAGACCTAAGGGTACTCTTAGGGTCAGGTCATAATTAGTGTTTTGGATAGGTTAAGGTTTAATGTTAGGGCTTGAATTAGCATTAAAGTAGGATTAGGGTAACAATAGTGTTAGATTTAGGTTTCAGGTTAGGTTTAGCATAATGGATAGGTTAGGATTAGTGATACAGTTGTTTTAGGCCCAGGTTTAGCATTAGGGATAGTGTTATGGTTAGGGTAATTCATAGGGTTAGAGATAGGGGTACAGCTAGGGTTATTGTTACGATTATTAATAGGTTATGGTTAGGGTTAAATCTAGGGTAACAACTAGGGTTATAGTTACAATTAGTGATAGGGTCAGGGTTAGGAATAAATCTAGGGATAGTGCTCGGAATAAGGCTAGTTTTGGTTAATTTAAGGCTAGGTTTAGGGTAACAGCTAATGTAAATACCTGGGTTGTAATTAGGGCTAATTTTAGGGTTAGGGTTAGGTCTAGGTCTATTGTTATGTTTAGGCATAGGGTAAGGGTGATGTTTAGAGGTAGGGTTAGTGTTAAGGTCATAGTCAGGGTCAGGGTTAGTTTTAGGGTTTGGCTTAGAACTCGAATTATGGATAGAGTTATGGCTAAGTGTAGGGATAGGGCTTAGTTTTTATTAAGGGTTAGGTTTAGGTCTATGGCTTGGTTTTGTTTTAGGGCTAGGGTTAGAGCTTGTTTTAGGATTAGCCTTAGAGTTAGGGCTAGTGTTAGGTTTAGGTTTAAGCTAAGGTTTATGTTTAGATTTAGAGATAGGGTTAGATCTATTGTTGCTGCTAGGGCTATGAATAGGGCTAGTGTTAGACCTATTGTTTGGGCTAGGATTATGGTTCCAGTAATGTATAGGGTTAGAACTAGTGTTAGGACTAAGGTGATAGTTAGAGTTAGTCTTTGGGGTAGGGTTAGGGTTAAGTTTAGGGATAGGGCTAAATTAGATCTAAGATTAGGGCTAGGGGTAGTGTTAGATTTAGGCCTAGGGTTATGGTTAGGATTATAATTATGGCTATGTTTAGGGCTAGGATAAGGGCTAGGGTTTGTGTTAGGGTTAGGGCTAGTATCATGACTAGGGCTAATATAAGGCCTAGGTTTATGCTTAGGGATAGTTTTGGGGTTAGTTTTATGGCTAAGTCTAGTATAAGGGTTAGGTATAGGGTAAGAGTGAGGTTTAGAGCTAGGAGATTTATTAGGGTCAGTGTCAGTGTTAGGGTTAGGTTTAGGTTTGAGTTTAGGGTTAGGGCTCAAATTATCATTAGAGTTAGGGTTAGGGTAATGATTGTATTAGGTCTAGGGTTCAGGTAAGTTTAGGGTAATTGATAAGTTTGGCGATAGTGATATGTTTAGGTTAGGCCTAGGATTAACATTAGGGTAAGGATTTTGTTCAGGTTAATGATACAGTTAGACTTAAGTTTAGGCCAAGTGTTATGGTTAGAATTAGGTCTTGATTTAGGGTTAGGGTGAGGTTAGAACTAGTGTTAGGTTAAGGTTATGTTTAGTGTAAGGGTTAGGTTTCTGAGCTATGGTTAGTGCTAGGCTCAGTGTTAGGTTCAGGATTAGGTCTAGGGATAGGATTACAGTAGGTTTGGGTTTAGGGTTATGGTTAGGGTTAGACCTAAGATTAATGGTGAGGTCAGTAAATGGGTCAGGGTTAGTGTTAGGGTTTTGGATAGGGTTAGATCTAGAATGAGGGCAAGGGTAAGGGCTATTAATAAGGTTAGTGTTTTGGTTAGCCTAAGGATTAGGGATAGGGTCTAGGGTTACCCTTAGGTTTAAGGTGTTGCTTAAGTAAGGGATTGGTTTAGAGCTAGTTTATGGTTAGAGTTAGGTTAAAACTAGGTTAAGGACTCGGATTAGGCATAGGTTTTGTGTTAGGGTTAGGGCTAGGGTTAAGGCATTGGCTAATGTAAGAACTAGGGTTACCTTTAGTGTTAGTTTTAGTGTTAGGGTATGGGTTAGTTTTAGTGTTAGGGTTAGGTTTAAGGTTAGTGTGATATTTTTAGCTAGGTTTCATGTTAGAATAGGAATCAAGGTCAGGCTTAGTTTTAGGGTTAGGGTTAAAACTCGAATTAGGGCTAGGGTTTCTGTTAGGGTTCAGTTTAAGGTGAGGGTGGTGTTTAGAGCTAGGGTGAGTATTTGGATATGAGTCAGCATCAGGGATGGTTTTAGGGTTTGGGTTAGGACTCGATATAGGGCTAGGGTTTAGATCTAATAGTAGTGTTAGAGTTTGGTTTAAGTTAAGGTTTAGAGTTAGGGCTAACACTATTTTTTGTTTTAGTCCTATGATTAGGGTTAGGGCTAGTGTTAGTGTTAGGCTTAGGCTAGGTGTTAGGGTTAAATTTGGAAGTAGGGGTTAGGTCTAGGGTGAAGGCTAGAACTAAGGATATGGCAAGGGTTATGGCTAACCTAACCCTGAACCTAACTCTAAATCTAAACCTTACACTAGACGTAGCCATAAACCAAAACCTAAAACTATTTTTAACCATAACACTAGACCTGTAATTAGGTTTAGTCATAATCCTAGCACTAAACCTAGGCTTAATCCTAGCCTGAACCATAAACTGAGCCCTAACCCTAGTTCTATTCCTCATCCTAGCCGTAAACCTACATATAACCTCATCCTATACCCCAAAACTAACCATAAACCTAAATCTAACCCTAACCCTCTCCCTAAACCTAGGCCTGACACAAAGCCTAGTATTAATCCTAGCCCTTTATTTAATCCTAACCTAACCCTAAACCTAGCCATAAGACTATCTCAAACTCTTTCCATAGCCCTAGCCCTAGTTCTATCCTTAGCCTTATTCCTAATTCTATATCTAAGCCTAAGTCTAAATCTAAACCTAAATCACAGTCACTAGTATGGCAATATGTAAAAACGTGGGTGTGTAACTGATGTGATTCTGCAATCTGTATTTGGGGTAAAATTGGGAGTTCATAACGAACTTGAATCTAATGTATGAAATATGATATGTCAAGAGCTTTATAATGTTTTTAACCAATAAAAAAAATTAAAAAAAAAGAAACAAATTCCTTGCAAAAATTTTAGGTGACCTCAGGAGACTTTCTGCATTACTTTACAAATAAAATACTATTATGTTTTTTTTTTTTCCTAAAAAAAAAAAAAAAAAAAAAAAAACGTAATCAAAAGAGATAGCCCTAAATACCCAAGGCTCTAAATTGTTTTAAACAAGAAACTATGCAGGAAGTTCAAAGCCAGAATTGTTAGAGCAAAAGTTGCCCTTGGATTTGGAAAGTCAAAATAATATCATGAAAACAGGAGAATAACTTTGTGCAAGAAAAGAATTAGAGAGGCAAGAAAAGAATCTGGAGGCCATTGATTATCTCCCTAATCATTAAATTAGGCAGAGCTTTTTTGTGAAAATTGGATTCTCTAGATCTCAGGGATTATCCAACAGACTCCAAGTGCTTTTTTTTTTTTTTTATACCAGGGATTGAACCCAGAGGCATTTAACTACTGAGCCACATCCACCAGTCCATTTTTATTTTATTTTATTTTTTTGAGGTAGGGTCTCACTAAGTTGCTTAGTGCCTCACTAAATTGTTGAGGCTGGCTTTAAAATTGTGATCATCCTGTCTCAGCCTTCCAAGCCACTGGGATTACAGGCATGTGTCACCACACCTGGCTCCAAGTGCTTCTTTACACACTCACTAAAATTACACGTAAGGTAGAGGGGAAATAATCACACAATAATTTGATTAGGATTTTAAAGTAGGATGAGAAATCATAAAAAAGAAAAATAAAAATAAAATAAAATAAGCCTAAACCAAACCCTAACACTACCCCTAACCATAATGCTAATCCTAAAATATGCCCTATCCCTAGCCCTAGCCATAAACCAAAACCAAGCCATAGCCCTAATCTTAACCCTTCACTTAAATCAAACCCTAACCCTACAACTAACCCTAAAACTAACTCTAAAACTAACCCTGACCCTGACACTGACCCTAACACTAATCCTAGCTCAAAACACCACCCTAACCTTAAATTAACCTTAACACTATATCTAGCCTTAACCTAACCCTGAAACTAGCCTTAATCATAACCCTAGTTCATACATTAGTCATTGTCCTAACCATAGCCCTAACCCTAACACAAGTTTTACACCTAATCCAAGCCCAAACAATAGCTTTAACCATAATACTTGGCCTATCCCTTACCTTAACCCTAGCTCTAACCATAACTCTAACCCCATTCTAGCTATAACCATATACCAAACTCTAACGCTAAACCCTGACACTTATTCTGACCCTAACCCTAGGTCTAAAGCTGACCCTAACCCTAGACCAAACACTAACACTAGCCCTAGACCTAAAGCAAATCCTAAATCTAGCCTGAACTCTTCCCCTAGACCTAAACATAAACCTAGCCCTAGCCCTAACAATAACACTAATTTAACCCTAGACTTAACAATGTCCTAATTCTGGCTGTAACCCTAACACTAACTCTAACCCAAACACCGACTCTACCTTTAGACTAAACCTGTCTCTAAATCTGACCCTACCAAAAATCTAAACATAACACTAGACCTAGCCATAACCTTAATCCTACAACTAGCCCTCAACATATCCCTAGCTCTTACATTACCCATAGCCCTAACCCTAGCCCTAAACCTAACACAAAACCTACAGCTAATCCTAAGCCTAAATCAAGCCTTAAGCATAACCCTAACCCAAACCCTAGTTCATACCCTAACCTAACTCTCGTGTTAATCCTAATCCTAGCTCAAAGCCTAAACATTATTCTAAATATAAACCTACACCTATCCCTCAATCTAACCCTAACACTAGCCCTAATCCTAACCTTAACCCTAGCCTTAAACCTAGCTCTAAACCAACTGATTACTCTAAACCTAAACCTAAACTTATTGATAATTCTAGGCTTAATGCTAAACCTAAATCTAACTGGAAAACTAACCCTAGACCTAACCTTAAATCTCACACTTGCCATAGACCTAACCCTAGCTCAAACCCTAACCCTTACTATAAACCTAAACATAACCATAGCCGTAACTCTAAGCCTAAACCTCAATTTAACATTAAACAAAGCCCTAAATCTACATCTAAATGTATAAATTACCCTAAACCTAACCCTATCCCTAATGATATCACTAGCCCTAATCCTAACCCTAACCCTATGAGTACTATAATCTTATCCCTAGAAGTAACCCTAAACCTAACCCTCACCCTAAACCTAACCCTAGCTCAAAACCTAATCCTTTTGCTAAACATAAACCTAAGCCTAACCCTAGTTTTAACCCTATCCCTAACGCTAATTCAAGACCTATTCATAACTAGAAACCTAGCCCTAAACTTATCTCTAATTCCATGCATTATAGTAACCATAACCCTTACCCTAATGCGAACCCTAGGCCTAAACTTAAGCCTATCACTAACCCTAACCCTATCAATTACCCTAAACTTAATGTAAACACTATACAAAACCCTATCAGTACCTAAACCACACCCAAGTGCTAACTCAAGCCCTAACCATAAACCCTAACCTCAAGCAAACTCTAACAATGACCATGACCCTAATAAGTCTCCTAGCTCTAAAGCTGAATTTACATTAAACCTAACACTTACACTAGACCTAGCCATAACCCAGATCCTAAAACTATCCCCAACCCTAACCTTAGACCTGACATTAGCCATAGCTCTAATCCTAGTCCTAAACCTAACACAAACTCCAGCCCTTATCCTAGCCCTAAACCAAGCATTAATCCTAACCCTAAACCTAACTTTAGGCCTAACCCCAAAATTAACCCTAGCCATAATCTTAGCCCTAATTTAGTCCTATTCCTAACCCTAGCCCTAACCCTAGCCCTAAGACTAAATCTAACTCCCACCATAGCCCAATCCCTGGTTTGAACCCTATTCCTTACCGGAACCCTAATCCAAGCCCTAACCCTAGCCCTATCATTAGCTCTAGCCCTAACCTAGATCTAATTTTAACTCTAAATCAAAACCTAATCCTAAGACTAACCCTAACTCTAAATCTAACACTAGCCCTAAAATAAAACCAAGCCATAGCCCTAACCCTAACCCTTAACCTAAGCGAACCCTTAACCCTAACCCTAAACTAAGCGCTAATTCTAGTTTTAAAGCTGAAAACTAGAATTAACACTTCCCTGACTCTGCATACAATACTAACCCTAGTCTAAACATCACCCTAACCCTAAACCTAAACTAGACCTACCTCTAACCCTAACCCTAAATTTAACCCTAATTGTAACCTGGTACTTACATTAGCCTTACCCCTAACCCTAGCACTGTTAACCCCAAACCTAGTCCAAAACCAAGCCCTAACCCGAGTTTTAGCCCTAAACCTAATCCTAAACCTAGCCCTAATCAAAATCATAACCCTAGCCCTAATCCTATCTCTAACCGTATCCATTACCTTAACCATAACCCTAGGCCTAAATTTAACCTATGACACGGTTTTGTTTGAGTGCTAGGTCTAGGGTTAGGGCTAGTTTTCCAATTAACATTAGGGTTAGCGCTAGTGTTAGGGTGAGGTTTAGACTAAGAATTAGGGTATGATTGAGGTTAGAGTTAGGTCTAGGTATAGGGCTAGGGCGAAAGTAGGAATGGGGTTGCGTTACGTTTAGGTTCAGGGTTTGTGTTATGGTGAGGGATAGATTTAGAACTAGGGTTAATGCTAGGGTGAGAGGTAGGTTAGGTTTACAGTTAGGGTTAGGTTTAGGACTAAATTTGTGCAAGGATTAGAGCTAGGGTTAGTGTTAGGGCTAGGCCTCCGTTTAGGGTTAGGGATAGGGTTAGGATTAGTGTAAGGTATGATGTTATAGGCTAGGTGTAGGGCAAGGTACAATATAGGGTTAGGGCTAGGGTTAGGGTTAGAGTTAGTCTGAAGGCTAGGTTTAGGGCTAGGATTAGGTCCTGGTTTAGGGCTAGGATTAAGGTTCGGTTTTGTGTTAGGGTTAGGGTTAGAATTAGTGCTATGGCTAATGTCAGGTCTAGGTTTATGGTTAAGTTTAGTTTTAGGGCTCGGTGTATGTCTAGTGCTAGTGTAAGGTTTAGGTTGAGGGTTAGGGTCAGGTATAGAGACAGGGTTATTATTAGGGTCACTGTCATGATTAAGGTTTGAGAAAGGTTAAGGTTTAGGATCAGGGCTTTCATTAGCATTAGGGTTATTATTAAGCTTAGGGTAATGTTTATGGTTAGGTTTAATTTAAGGTTAGGTTTAGGGTAATGGACAAAGTTAGGGTTTGAGATAGGATTAGGGTTATCCTAGAATTAGCATTAGGGTTAGGGTTATGGTTAGGGTATGGATAGGGTTAGAGCTAGGGTTAGGGCTAGGATTATGATTTAGGATTAAGGCTAGGGTTAAGTTTAGGGTTAGGGCAAGTTTTAGTGTTAGGTTTAGGTTTATGGTAATGGTTAGGGCTCTGGTTAGGGTTAGGATTAAAACAGGTGTAGGTCTCAGATTAGTGCTAGGTTTTGGGTTAGGTTAGGTCTAGGATTAGGGCTACAACTAACGTAAGAACTAGGGTTGTGATTAGGGCTACTTTTAGGGTTAGGGTAGCGGTAAGAGTAGTTTTAGTGTTAGGTATAATTTTAGGGTTATCTGAGAGCTATAGTTAGTGTTAGGGTCAGAATTAGGGTCAAGGTTAGGTTTGGTTTAAGTTAAGGGTTAGAGTTAGGGCTATAGCTCGATTTTTTTTTAAGGCTAGGACTAGGTTAGAGCTAGTTTTAGGATTAGAGTTAGTTTTAGGGCTAGATTTAATGTGAGGTTTAGGTTTACAGTTGGGGTTAGTTATAGAGTTATGGTTAGATTCTAGGGTTAATGTTAGGGTTAGGTTTAGGGCTAAGGGTAGAGCAAGTGTTGGGGTTATGCTAAGGGATAGGGTTAGAACTAGGAATATGGCTAGGGTGATAGTTAGAGTTAGTATTAGTGCTAGTGTTAGGATTAGGGTTAGGGCTAAATTAGAGCTAGGATCAGGTCTAGCATTAGTGTAAGGATTTAATCTAGGGTTAAGATTAGGGTTAGATTTAGGGGAAGGGTTGAGGTTATATCTAGGTTCAGATATAGGATGAAGGATAAAATTAGGGATAGGGCTAAGAGTTAGGGTTCGGGTTAGGATCAAGACTAGGTTTAGGGCTAGAATGAGGGCTAGCATTTGTGTTAGGTTTGTGGCAAGAATTAGGGCTAGGGATAATATCAGGTCTACAGTTACAGTTAGGGATAGGTTTAGGGTAAGGTTTATGGCTGGGTCTATATTCAGAGTTAGGTTTAGGGTAAGATTCAGGTTTAGATCTAGGGGTATTATAATGGTCAGGTCAGGTTTTGGGTTTGGATTAGGTTGAGGTTTAGGGTTAGCATTCAAATTAGCATTAGGGTTAGAGTTAGGGTTAGTGTAAGGGATAGGGTTATGTTTTGTCTTCAGGTTAGGTTTAGGGTTCATGTTAGTTTTAGGTTAATGGATAGGGTTAGGGTTAGGCCTAGGGTTAGCATTAGGTTTATGGTTATTGTTTGGGTAATTGATCGATTTAGAGCTATGGTTAGGGCTAGGATTATGTTTAGGATTAGGGCTAGAGTTAGGGTTAGGGTTATGGTTAAGGCTAGGGTTTGGGTTAGGGTTAAGATTAGGATATGGGTTAGGGTTTAAACTAGGGTTAGTGCTAAGGGCTAGAGTTAGGTTTAGGTTTAGGTCAAGGGTTATGGTTAATATTAGGTTAGGGCTAGGGTTAGGGTTAGTATTAGGCTTAGTGTTTTCCTACCGTTAGGTTAAGGGTAAGGCTCATGGATTTAGTAAGTGTTAGGCTAGGTTGAGGGTTCAGGTTAGAATCAGAGCTAGGGATAAAGGTAGATTTAAGGTTATTAGAGCCAGGGTTAGCATAAGGTTTAGGGTTATGATTAGGGTAATGCATAGAGTTAGAACTAGGGTTTGGGCTATGGTTGTGGTTAGGATTAGGGCTAGAATTAGGGTTAGGGTTTGGGCTAGGGTTTGTTTACCATAAGGATTAGGGTTTGAGATAGAGTTAGAGCAAAGGCTAAGTTTTGGGTTAGGTTCAGCATTAGGTCTAGGGATAAGATTACGGTAGGTTTAGGTTTAGGGTTAGGGTTAGCTCTACGTTTATCATTAGGGTTAGGATAAGGGTTAGGGTAATGGATATGTTATATGTAAGTTTAGGTTTAGGTTTAGGTTAGATTTTGTTTTAGGGTTAAGGTTAAGGCATGGGTAGGTTTAGGTTTCTACTACAGGATAGGGTTTGAGCTAGAGTTAGGGCTATGGAAAGTGTTAAAGTGTTAGGTTTAGTGTTAAGTCTAGGGTTATTTTTCCGTTTAGGGTTAGTGTTACGGTTAGGGTTATGGCTAGGGTTATCAATAGAGTTAGGGTTAGGGTTAGGGTAATGTTTATGTTCAGAGCTAGGTTTAGGGATAGGGTTAAGTTTAGTGTTAGGGATAGGGTTAGTGTTAGAGTTAGGGATAAGTCTAAGTTTATATTTACGGCAAGAGATAGGCATTGAGTAAATTTAGGACTAAGGCTATAGTTAGGGTTAGGATTAGGGCTAGGGTTAGGATGAGTGTTACACCTATGGCTAGGTTTAGGCCTAGGATTCACTCTAGGTTTTGTGTTAGGTTAAGGTGTAGGGTTAGGGCTATGGTAATGTAAGAGCTAGGATTATGATTAGGGCTACTTGGAGTGTTAGGGTTATGCCAAGGTCTAGTGTTAGGTTTAGATTTTCAGTTAGGGCCAGGTTAGAGTTAGCTTATTGTTAAATGCAGGGTCCATGTTCAGTTAGTGTTAGGGTTAAGGTTAAAGCCAGAATTAGGACTAGGTTTATGTCTAGGGGTAGGGTTAGACTTTGCATTAGGTTAAGGCTTATTTTTAGGGCTAAAATTAGGTTTTTGTTTAGGTCTAGGGCTAGAGTTAAGGCTACATTTAGGATTAGGTTTAGGTCTAGGACTTGTGGTAGAGTCAGGTTTAGTATAAGTTTACTGGTAAGGCTAGTGTTAAGGTTTGGTCTAGGGTTAGAATCAGATTTACACCTAGGATTAGTGTTATGGTCAGAATAAGGGTCAGGGTTAGCGTTAGGGTTTGGGATAGGTTATAGCTCAAATGAGGGCTAGGTTTTGGACTACTAATAGGTTAGGGTTTTGATTATCCTAAGGATTAGGGATAGTTCTAGGGTTACCATTATTATTATTATTATTATTATTATTATTATTATTATTATTATCATTAGGGTTTTGCTTAGGTTTAGGGATAGAGTTAGAGCTAGTGTTAGGGGTAGGGTTAGGATTAGGGTTAGTGTTAAAGCTAGGTTTACGGCTCAGATTATGGCTAGATTTGTGTTAGCATTTGGGCTAGGGTTAGGGCAATGAATAATGTAAGAATCAGTTTACAATTTAGTTAGATTTAGGGTTAGTGTTTACGATCAGTGTTATGGTTAGGTTTAAGTTTAGGATGAATTTTGAGCTAGGGTTATTGTTAGGTAGGAGTCAGGGACAGGGTTAGTTTTAGGATTAGGACTCAAATTAGGGCTAGGACTAGTGTTAGGGTTTGGTTTAAGGTAAGAGTGGTGTTTTAGAGCTAGGGTGAGTGTTAGGGTATAAGCGAGAGTCAGGGTTAGTTTTAAGATTAGGGTTAGGACTCGAATTAGGGCTAGGATTTGTTCTAGGTGTAATTTAGGGTTTGTTGTAAGTTAAGGTTTAGGGTTATATCTATTGCTCGGTTTTGTTTGAGTTCCATGGTTAGGGTTAGCACTAGTTTTATGATGAGTATTAGGGTTAGGTCTACTGTTAGTAGTTAGGCTTAGGCTTATGGTTACAGTTATATTTAGAGTTAAGCTTAGATCTAGGGTTAGGCTAGGACTACAGATAGGGAAAGGGTTAGGGCTAAGGTCAGGGCTAGGTTTAGAGTTACAGTAAGGGATAGGGTTAGAACTAGGAATAGGGCTAGTGTGAGAGTTAGAGTTTGTCTTAGGGCTAGGATTAGGGTTAGGATTTGGATAAGGGTTAAGTTAAGGCCAGGATTAGGGCTAGAGTTAGTGTTCAGTTTAGGCCTAGTGATAGGGTTATGGTTAGGTTTATGTTTAGGATTAGGGATGACATTATAGCTAGGTTTAGAGCTAGGGTTAAGGCTAGCATAGGGATAGGGATAGGTGTAGAGTTATGGTTATGATTAAGGCTAGGAGAAGGGCTAGGATGATGGCTAGTGGGTTTTTTTTGTTGTTGTTGTTTTTTAGGGCTAGGATTAGGGATAGGGCTAATATCAGGTCTAGGGTTATGGTTAAAGATAATTTTAGGGTTAAGTTTAGGTCTACATCTAGTGTAAGGTTTAGGCATAGGGTAAAGGGTCAGGTTTAGAGCTAGGGGAAATTTTAAGGTTAGGGTCAAGGTTAAGGTTTTGTTTAAGTTAGGATTTCGGTTTAGGGCTCAAATTAGCATTAGGGTTAGAGTTAGGGTAATGATAGGTTTTAGTTTAGGGTTCTGGTTAGGTTTAGGGTAACTGTTAGGGTTAGCATTAGCAATAGGGTTAGGGTTAGGATTAGAATTAGCATTAGCATTAGGATAAGAGTTATGGTTATGGTAGTGTGTCAAAGTAGAGCTTAGGTTAGAACTAGGGTTAATGTTAGGAATAGGTCTTGAGTCATGGTTAGGATTAGGTTTAGAACCAGGGTTAGGTTTAGGGTTATGTTCAGTGTAACGGTTTGTTTTTGAGCTAGAATTAAGGCTAGGGAGAGGTTTAGTTTTAGAGTTAGATCTAGGGATAGGATTATGGTCTAGTTAGTGTTAGGGTTAGGGTTAGGGCTAGGGTTATCATTAAGGTTAGGTTTAGGGTTAGGATAATGGATAGGGTTAGATATAGGGTTAGGGATAGGGTTAGGGTTAGATTTTGGTTTAGGGTTAGGATTAGGGCTATGTTTATGTTTAGGTTTATGGTTAGGTTTAGGGTTTGAGTTAGGGTTAGGGCTATGCTGTTAAATTTAGGATTGTGTCTAGGGTCAATTTTCCGGTAGTTTATCCTAATACTAGACCTAGTCCTAACCCTAATCCTATAACTAGCCCAAATCGTAACCCTAGTCCATACATTGGCTGTAACTTTAACCCTAGCTCTAACTCTATCCTAAACCTAGCTCTAAACTGAGAGCTAACCTTAGCTTTAATTCTTACACTAACTCTCACACTAGCCCTAACCCTAACCCTAAACATAGCCCTAACCCTAGCTCTAACCCTATCCCTTACCCTAAATTAACCCTAACCTAATGTTAACACTAGTCTTAATCCTTAATTTAATTCAAACCCTAATCCTATCAGTAGTCCTAACCTTAGCCCTCATTCTAGCTGTAACCATAACCCAAACCTGACACTTATTCTGACCCTAACAGTAACCATAGGTCCAAACCTGACCTAAACTTAAAGCGAACCCTAACACTAGCACTAGAAATAAACCTATACGTGAACCTAACCCTAATACTAGCCCTAACCCTAACCTTCACCCTACTACAAATCCTATCCCTTATCCTAAGCCAAACCCTAAACTTAATGCTAACCCTAGTCCTAACCCGAATCCTTAGCTTAACACAAATCCTAACTTTATTACTAGGCCTAATCCTAGCCATCATTCTAGTTATAACCATTACCATAACACTAACCCTAGCCCTGATCCTAACCCTAAACCAAACTCTCACATTAGCCCTACCTGTAAACCTATACCTAAACCTAACACTAACACTAGCCCTAGACATAAACTTAATCACAAATCTAGCCATCTCTCACCCACGACCGAAACAAAAACCTAGCCCTGGCCCTAATGATAACCCTTAACCTATCCCAACACTAACCCTACATATAGACCTAACCAATCCTAATTTAAGCTCTATCCCTAACCCTATTTCTAATCCAAATACAGACGCTGACACTAACACCAACTTAGCTTTAAAACTGATCATAACCAAAACAGAAACCTAACACTAGACATAGCCATACCCCTAATCATAACCCTAGTTCTTATATACCCATAGCCCTAACCCTAGATCTAAACCTAACCAAAATATAGCCCTAATCCTAGGCCTAAACCTAGCTCTAAGCATAACCCTAACACTAATCGTATCCCTCACGCTAATGCTAACCCTCCACTTAGACCTAAACCTAGCTAAAACCCTAACCCTAACTCTAAACATAAACCTAGCCCTATCGCTAAACCTAATGCTAACCCTAGCCCTAACCATAATGTTAATACTAGCCCTAATACTATCTCTATAATTATCCATTACAATAAACCTAACCCTAATCCTAATGATAACCCTAGCTCTAACTCTAACTGTAAACCTAATCCTAGACCTAAACCTAAACCTAACCCTCATCTTAGCCCTAACCCTAGATCAAATCTTAAACTATACTCTAATTAACCGTAGCCCAAACCCTAACACTAACCAGAAACCTATAACTACCCCTAATCCTAACTTGACATCTAATCCTATCCATTAACCTAACTCTAAAGGTAACCTTAGACCTAACCCTAACTCTAACCCTAACCTTAACTGTAAATCTAACCCTAGACATAACACTAAACCTAACTCTCACCCTAGCACTAAACCTAGTTCAAAACCTAATCTATATCCTAAACCTAACCCAAACACTAACCCTCGCCCTAGCCCTAACCCTAACCCTAACTCTAGCCCTAATCCTAACCAAAACACTAGCCCACACCCTAGCTCTAATGCTATCCATTGCCCTAACAATAACCATAACACAAAAGCTAACCCTAGGCCTAACCCTAACCGTATAACTAACCCTAACCATACCCATTATCCTAAAATTAACCTGAATCCTAAATTTAAACCTATCCATTACCCTAATCCTAACTCTAACAATACCCTTATTTGAGCCCTACCCTAAAACTTAACCTAACCCATAACCGAAACCTGAAGCTGATCTTAAAAAACACCTAATTCTAAACTTGATCCTTACCCTAAACCTAATCCTTATAAAAGACGTAGCCATGAAACTAACCCTATATCTACCCCTAGCCATAACCCTAAACCTCACATTATCCCTATCCCTAAAAATTGCCCTAAACATAACAAAAGCCGTAGCACTCATCCTAACACCAAATCTAGCCTTAATCCTAATCCAATCCTATCCGTATCTCTAAACCTAATTCTAATCATCTCTCTAGCCCTAAACCTAGCTATAACCCCATCTCTTCCCCTAAACCTAACCCTAAACATAGCCCTAAAATTAGGCATAAGTGTAACACTAATCCTAGACCTATTCCTAGGCCTAGTTTAGCCCTAACCCTAATCCTAACCATAGCCTTAAGATTAAATCTAATTCTTGCCTGGCCCTATTTCTAGTTCTAACCCTATCCCTTACCATAACCTTAGCCTTAGCCCTAAAACATAACCGAGCTATTGCAATAACCCTAATCCTTAACTTAAACCAAATCCTAACCCTACATCTAGTCCTAACCTACCCCTAATTCAAGTCCTATCCCTAACCTAAAACTAACCCTGAACATGACTCTGAACCTAACATTAATTGTAGCTCAAAACATCACCCTAAACTTAAACCTAATCCTAAAACTAGACTTAGTCCTAATTGTAACCCTAAAATTAGCCCCAATCATAACCGTAGTTCTTACATTAGCCATATCACTAACACTAGCCCTATCAAAACCCAAAACCTAGCCCTAATCTGAGCCCAAACACTAGCTTTACCCCTATCTCTAACCCTAAATGTAGATTTAACCCTTACCTTAAACCTAATCCTAACTGAATTCCTTACACTAAACCTAAACCTAACCCTAACAAAAACCCTAGACCTAACCCTAGATCTAACACTATCCAATACCCTAACCCGAACCCTAACCCCAAATCTAACCCTGAGCCTAACCCTAACACAATTCCTAACCCTAAACTACCCATTATCCTAAACATAACCCTAACCCTAAAGCTAACCTAATACTAGACCTAGATGTAACAATAACCCTAAAACTAGCACCCCGATTGTAACCCTAGTTCTTACATTAGCCATAGACCTAAAGATAACACCAAACCTAGCCCTAATCCGAGCCCTAACACTACCTTTAACTCTAACCCTAGCTCTAACCCTAACCCTCACCCTAAGCCTAGCCCTAACTCTAGGACTAACCCTGTCCCTTACCCTAAGCCAAACTCTAACCATAAAACTACATAGTTTTAACCTCATCCTTAGCCTAACCCAAAACCTAACTCGATTACTAGTCCTAACACTAGCTCTCAATATAGCTCTATCCCTATCCAAAACCCTAAATCTAACCCTGACCCTTATTCTGACCCTAATACTAACCATAGGTCTAAACTTGACCCTAACCCTAACTGACCGCTAACATTGGTGCTACCTTTAATCCTATACCTATACCTAACCCTAACAATAGACCAAGATCTACACCTAATCCTTCATCTAGTGATAACTCTAGCCATAGCCCTAAACAAAAACCTAGCCCTAAGTCCTAACAACAACACTTAACCTAACCCAAACACTAACTCTACCCCTAGAACTAACCCTAGTCCTAATGCTGGACCTAATCATAAACCTAACCATAACCCAAACACTGACTCTTACCCGAACACAAACCCTAGATCGAAACCTTTTTCTAACAGAAAACCTAACACTTAGCTAGACCTAGCCGTATCACTAACACTAAAACTAGCCATAACCATAAGCCAAAGCCTACTTCTAACTCTATATATTACCCTAACCATAACCCTAATCCTAATGCTAACCCTAGCCCTAACCCTAACCCTGACTCTAACCCTAAACCTTGTCCTAGTGCAAATCCTAGCTCAATCCTGAAACCTTAAATATAACCTAATGCTAACACTAACGCTTGGCCTAAACCTAATCCTAACCTTAACCCTAGTCCTAATCCTAACCTTAACTTGGCGTAACTCTAGCTCTAACCCTACATATTACCCTTACCCTAATCCTTACCCTATCCATTACCCTAACCCTAACTCTAACATTAATGCTAATTTGAGCCCTAAACCTAAACCTTATCCTAACCCAAACCCAAAGCCTGACCATGACCCTAATAATATGGCTATCTCTAAACCTGACCCTTCCCCTAAACGCAACACTTAAAGTAGACCTAGCCATAAACCTAACCCCTACACTCTCCCTAACTGTAAACCTAGACCTGACATGAGCCATAACCCTAATTCTTGCCCTAAACCTAACAAAAAACATATCCCTAATCCTAGTGTTAAACCTAGTCTTAATCCTAACCCAAACCATAACCCTAGCCCTAACACTAAAGCTAATCATAAAACTAGCCCTAACCCTAACCATAGCACTAAAACAAAACTGAGCAACAGGCCTAACACTAAACCGTAACTTAAACCAAACACTAGAATTACACTTAGAACTAACCCTAGCCTTAATTGAAGTCATAATCCTACCCTTAAAAATAACCCGGAACCTGACTCATAACCTAAAACTCACCCTAGCTTTAAACAGCACCCTAAACTTACACCAAACCCTAACAGTAACCTTAGCCCTAATTCGAGTCCTAACCCTAACCGTAAAACTAACCCTGACCTGACTCATATCCTAACACTATCTCTAGTTATAAATATCAATCTAACTTTAAACCTAAACCTAACACTGACCTATCCCTAACCTAACCCTAATTGTAACCCTAGTTCTTATATTTGTCATTGCCCTAACCCTAGCCTTAAACCTCACACAAAAACTAGCCCTAATCTGAGACCTAATCCTAGCTTTAACTCTAACCATAACCCAAACCCTCGCCCTAAACCTATGTCTAACCCTATCCCTTACCCTAAGCAAAACCCTAACCTTAATGGTAACCCTAGACCTATTCCTAATTCTTAGGCTGAACAAATATTAACCCTATTAATTGTCCTAACCCTAGATCTAATTCTAGCTCTAAACCTATCCAAAACCCTAAACCTAACCCATACCCTTATTCTCACCATAACACAAACCAGAGGTCTAAACCTGACCGTAACCCTAAACCAAACCCTAACACTAGCCCTACTGATAAACTTATACCTAACCCTAACCCTACCATTATCCCTAGATCTAAACCTAATTCAAATCTACCCTTAAGTTTAGCTCTAGACCAAAACAAAAACCTAGCCTTAGCCCTCACAATAACCTTTAACCTAACCCAAACACTACCTCTTCCTCTAGACCTAAGCCTGTTCTAATTCTGTAAATAACCGTAACCCAAACACTGTCCCTTTCTATAACACAAATCCTAGCTCTAAATTTTATGCTAACCCAAAATCTAGACATAACCCTAACAATAGACCTAGCCATAATCCTAACTCTAGGTCTCACGTTATGTATAGCCCTAATGTTAGCCCTAAACCTCACACAAAACCTAGTTCTAAGCATAACCTGAACCATAACCCTAGACCTAGCCCTAACCCTAACCCTTGCCTTGACCCTAATCCTAGCTAAAACCCTAACCTTTGCCCAAATATAAATCTAGACCTAACCCTAAACCTAACCCTATCCTTCACCCTTATTCTGACACTAACACTAATTATAGGTCTAAACCTGAACCTAACCCTAAACCGAACCCTGAAACAAGCCTTATAGTAAGTAACCTTATACCTAAACTTTACCCTAACACTAGCCCTAAACCTAAACCATATCCTAAATCTAGCAATAACTCTAGCCCTAGACCTAAACAAAACTTAGTCCTAGCCCTAACAATAACCCTTAACCTAAAACAAACACTAACCCTACCCCTAAACCTAACCTTGTCCTAATTCTGGCTTTCACCCTAACCCTAACTCTAACCTGAACACTGACCATGCCTTTAACAGTAAACCTATCTCTAAAACTGAGCCTAACAATCATCTAAACCTAACACTAGACCTAGCCATAACTCTAACCCTAATACTAGCCCTAATCATAACCCTAGCTCTTATATTACCCATAGCCTTAACCCTAGGCCTAAACCTAACACAAAACCTATATCTTATCCTAGGCCTTAACCTAGCCTTAGGCATAAACCTAACACAAACCGTAGCCAAAACCCTACCCTAATCCTCGCCTTAGTTTTAACCCTGGCTCAAAACCTAACCCTTACCCTAAACATAAACCTACACGTATCCCTAAATCTAACACTAAACCTAGCCCTAATCCTTACCTTAACTCTAGCACTAAACCCAGCTCTAAAGATACCCATTACCCTAAACATAACCCTACCTCTATTGATAACCCTAGGCCTAACCCTAAATCTAAACCTAACCAAAAAACTAATCCTAGACCTAAGCCTAAACCTCACCCTCACCATAGACCTAACCCTAGCTCAAACCCTATCGCTTATCATAAACCTAACCATAACCATAGCCCTAAACATAAGCCTAAACCTCAATCTAACTCTAACCATTAACCTAAACCTACATCTAATAGTATCCATTACCCTAACCCTAACACTACCCCTAAAGATGACCATAGCCCTAATCCTAATCCTAACCCTAACCATACTGTAATCTTATCCAAGACCTAACCCTAAACCTAACCCTCGCCCTAGCCCTAAACCAAGCTCAAAACCCAACTCTTTCACTAAACATAAACCTAACCCTAACCCTGGATCTAACCCTAACCCTAACCCTAACTCAAGACTTATTTCTAACCATAAACCCAGCCCTAAGCTTAGCTCTAACCATATCCATTATCCTAACCATAACCCTGACCCTAATGCTAACTCTAGACCTATTGCTAACCCTATCCTTATCAATTACTCTAAACCTAAACTGAACCCTTAACAAAAACCTATCATCACCCTAACCCTGACCATAAAGCTAATTAGAGCCCTAAACCTAAACCCTAACCTCAAACAAACTATAACCCTAAACCTAACCATTACACTAGACCTATCCATAAAACATTCTAAATCTATCCGCAACTGCAACCTTAGACCTGACATTAGCACTAGCCCTAATCCTAGCTCTAACCCTAACACAAACCCCAGGGCTTATCCTAGCCCTAAACCTAGCCTTAATCCTAATCCTAACCCTAATCTTAGGCCTAACCCTAACACTAATCCTAGCCCTAATCTTAGCCCTAACCCTAGCCCTAAGCTTACCCCTAATTTACGCCTATCCCTACCCTTAGCCCTAACCCTAGCCCTAAGACTAACTCTAACTCTCACTCTTGCCCCATCCCTAGTTCTAAACCTATAACTTACTGGAACAATAGTCCTAGCCCTAACCCTAGCCCTATCCTTAGCCCTAGCCCTAACCTAGATCTAACTCTAACTCTAAATCTATCTTTAACCCTAAGCCTAAACCTAAACCTAAAACTAGCCTAACCTTAATGCTAATCCTAAAACTAGCCCTAATCCTAGCCCTAGCCCTAAAACAAATCCCAGATATAGCACTAAACCTAACCCTTAACTTAAACCAAACCCTAAGCCTAACCCTAAACTTAGCCCTAATTCGAGTTTTAAGCTAAACCCAAAACTAACCCTGACACTGAATCCGACCATAACACTAACAACTACTTCTAAAGATCACCCTTGCCTAACTCTAAACCTAACACTAGACCTAGCCCCAACCTTAAACCTAAATTTAGCTTTAAATGTAACCCTGGTTCTTACAGTAGCTGTAACCCTAACCCCAGCACTAACTTAACACAAAACCTAGCCCTAATTCAAGACCTAAACCAAGCCTTAACCCTAACACTAACCCTAACCCTAGTCCTAATCAGAACCATAACCCTAGCCCTAACCCTAGCTCTAACCCTATCTATCGCCATAACTATAACCCTAACACTAATGCTAACCTTAGGCCTAAACCTAACCCTATCCCTAATCCTAACCCTATCCACTACCCTCAACCAAACCTAAACCCTAAACCTCACCTATCATTACCCTAACCCTAACATAATGCTAATTCAAGCCCTAAATTTAAACCATAGCCTATCCCAAACCCTAACCAAGGCCCTGACCCTAATAATACCCCTAGCTCTAAACCTGACCTAAAATTAAACATAACCCTTACACTACCTGTATCCATAAACATAACCATAATTCTATCTTTAACCATAACTCTAGACCTGATATTCGTCCTAGCCCTAATCCTAGCCCTACCCTAAAACAAATCCTAGCCCTCATCCTAAACCTAAAACCAGCCTTAATCATAACCCTAACCCTAACCATAGGCCTAACCCTAATTCTAACCCTCACCCAACCTCTAAACCTAGCTATAATGCCAATCCTTACCCTAAACTTAACCCTAACCCTAAACCTAATGCTAGGCCTAGGCTGAACAATAACCCTAGCCCTAATTCTACCCCTAATTTAACCCTATCCCTAACCCTAACCCTAGCCCTAAGACTAACTTTAACTTTCACACTAGCCCTATCCCTAGTTCTAACCCTATTCATTACTGTAACTCTAACCCTAGCGCTAACCCTAGCCATAAACCTTGTGCTGTCCTTATTCCTAGCTGTAACCCTAGATCTATCCCTAACTATAAATCTAACACTAACCCTAAGCCTAAACTTAACATAAACACTATCATTAACACTAATGCTACTCGCCAAACTAGCCCTAACCCTGACCCTAGCAGTAAATCAAAACCAAGCAATAGCCCTAATACTAAACCTTAACTTAAACCAAATTCTAATACTACACCTAGACCTAACCTTAGCCCTAATTCGAGTCCAACCTTAACCTGAATACTAACCCTGACTCTGACTCATATCCTAACACTCACCCTAGCTCTAAACACCATCCTAACCTTAAACCAAACACTTACAGTAACCCTAGCCATAATTTGAGTCCTAACCTTAACCTAAAAACTAACCCTGACCCTGACTACTAACCTAACACTAACACTAATTCTAAATATCACCCTAGCCTTAAACCTAATCCTAACACTAGAGGTCTAACTCCTAACCATAACCCTAAAATTAACCCTAATTTTAACCCTAGTTCTTACATTAGCTGTTACTCTAACCCAAGCCCTAATCCTAACACAAAAATTAGCCCTAATCTTAGCTCTAAACCTAGCTTTCACCCTAACCATAGCCCTAACCCTAGCTCTAACTCTATCCCTTACCCTAAGCCAAACCCTAACACTAATTCTAATCGTAATTCTAACCCTAATCCTTAACCTAACCCAAACTTTAATCCTATTACTAGTTCTAACTCTAGCCCTCATTCTAGTTCTAACCATAACCCAAACACTAACCCTAACCCTGAACCTTATTCTGACCCTAACAATAATTGTAGGTCTAAACCTGAACCTAACCCTAAACCAAAATCTAACACTAGCCCTAGACCTAAACCTAATCCTAAATCTAGCCATAACTCTAGCCCTAGACCTAAAGAAAAACCTAGACCTTGCCCTAATAATAACCCTTAGCCTAAGCCAAACACTAACTCTTCCCCTAGACCTAATCCTAGTCCTAATTCTGGCTTTAATTCTAACCATAATCCTAATCTGAACACTGACCCTTACATTATCCCTAGCTCTAAACATCACCCTAACCCTGAAACTATACCTAGCACTAACATTAACCCTAAAAGTAGCCCTAACTATAACAAGTTCTTAATTTAGCCATAGCCCTAACCTATTGAAAAACCTAGCTCTAATCCAATCCCTGCCATATTTTTAACTCTAAAGCTAACCCTAACCCTAAGCATAGCCCTAACCCTAAGCCTAAGCCTAACTTTAGATCCAATCCTAAGCATAACACTAGCCCTAACCTTAGCTCTAACCTTTTTCATTACCCCAAGGATAACCCTAACCCTTATGCTCACCCTAGGCCAAACCCTAATCCTATGCCCATCCCTAACGCTATCCATTACCCTACAGCTAACTTGAACCCTAAACCTAAAACTATTGTTAAGCTATCTCTAAACCTAATGTTAATTCAAGCCCTAAACATAAACCATAACATAACCTTAACACTAACCCTGACCCTAATAATACCCCTAGCTCTAAACCTGACCCTAACCATAAACATAACCCTTACAATAGACCTAGATATAAACCTAAACCTAATGCTATCCCTAACTCTAACCCTAAACCTGACATTAGCCCTAGCTCTAATCCTAGTCCTAACCCTAACACAAACCTTAACCCACATCCTAGACATAATCCTTGCCTTCATCATAACCCTAACCCTAATTCTAACCCTCACCCTATCCCTAAAACTAGGTATAAACACATCCCTTACCCTAAAGCTAACTCTAATCCAAACACTAATACTAAACCTAACCCTAACCCTAGGCCTAACTCTAACATTAACACTTGCCCTAATCCCAGACTTAACTTAGCCATATCCCTAACACTAAACATAACCCTAGCCCTAAGACTAACTATAACTCTTACCTTAGACCTATAGGGTAGTACTAAACTTTTTCCTTACCATTACCTTAAAACTAGACCTAATCTTAGCCCTAACCCTAGCCCTAGCCCTAAAACAAAACCGAGTTATAGCCCTAAACTTAACCCTTAACCTAAACCAAACCCTAACCTTATACCTAGCCCTAACCCTATCCAGAACCCTATCCCTAATTCTAATCCTATACTGAAAACTAACCCTGACCCTGACTCTGAGCCTAACACTAAACCTAGCTCTAAAAATCATTGTAACCTTAAATCTAACCCTAACACTAGACCTAGCCTTAACCCTAACTTCATAACTAGCGCTAGTCATAACCTTACTTTGTGCATTAGCCATGGTCCTAACCCTAGCCCTAACCTAACCCCAAACCTAGCCTTAATCAGAGTCCTTATCCTAGCTTTAACCCTTAACTTAAACCTAACACTAACCCAAACAAAATCCCTAATTCTATACATAACCCTAGCCCTAAACTTAGGTCTAACTCTATCCAATACCCTAATGATAACCCTAACCCTTGTGCTAAACATAGGCCTAACCCTAACCTAACCCATTACACTAAACCACAACCAAACCTTAAACCTAACCCTGCCATTACCCTAACCCTAAATCTAATGCTGATTTGATCCCTAAACTTAAACCCTAACCTAACCCAAACCCTAACCTTGATTCTGACCCTAATAATATCCTTAGCTTTAAGACTGACCATTACACTAAACCTAACCCTTACACTGGACCAAGACATAAAACTAACACTAAATGTATCCCTAATTGTAACCCTAGACCTGACATTAGACCTAGACCTAATACTAGCCCTTAACCTTATACAAACACTAGCCCTCAACCTAGCCCTAAACCCTAGCCTTTATCATAACCTTAACCCTAACCCTGGCCCTAACCCTAATACTAACCCTCACCAAGCCCTCAATCTTGCTATAACCCATTCCTTTAAACTAAATGTAACCTTAACTCTAAACCTAAACCTAGGCCTAAACCTAACACTAACCCTAGCCCTAATTTAGCCCTATCCCTAACTATAACCCTAAACCTAGCCATAAGACGAACTCTCTCACACTATCCCTATCACTAGTTCTAACCCTATTCCTTACCATAAACATAACCCTAGCCCTAACCATTATCCTAACCCTTGCCCTATCCTTAGCCCTAGTACTAACCATAGATCAACACCTATCTCTAAATCTAACCCTAATCTGAAGCCTAAGCCTAACCCATACACTAGCCCTAAGCCTAAAACTAATCTTAAAACTAGCCCTAACCCTGGCCATAGCCTAAAACAAAAGTGAGCCATACCTCTAACACTAATCCTTAAACTAAATGAAACCCTAACCATACACCTACCCCAACCCTAGACCTAATTAGAGTTTTAAGCCGAACCCTAAAACTAACTCTGACCCTGACTCTGACACTAATATTAACCCCAGCTCTAAACATCACCCTGACCTTAAACCTAACCCTAACACTCAACCTAGCCCTAACCTTAATCATAAAATCAGCCCCAAATGTAACTCTAGTACTTACATTAGCCATAACCTTAACCATAGCACTAAATTAACCTGAATCCTAGCCATAATCTGAGCCCTATCCTGAGCTTTAAACCTAAACCAAGCCCCAATCATAACCCTAGCCCTAATCATAACCATAACCCTAGCCCCAACCCTAGTTTAACCCTATCCATTACCATAAACATAACCCTAACCCTAATGCTAACCCTAGGTCTGAACCTAAAGCTATCTCTAATCTTATTTTTATCCATAACCCTAAACCTAACCTGGGCCCAAATACTAACCCTATCATTACTCTAACCCTAACCCTAACGCTAATTCAATCCCTAACTTTAGACCTTAACCTATTCCAAACCTTAACCCAGACCTTGTCCATAAAAATACCCCTAGCCCTAATCCTGACCCTACCCCTAAATCTAACCCTTACACTAGATGTAGCCATAATCCTAAACATAAAATTATCTTTAAACATAATTCGAGACCTGAAATTAGCCATACCCCAAAACCTAGCCCTAACCCTAAAACAAACATTAGCCCTCATCCCAGCACTAAACCTAGCCTTAATCATAACCATAACCGTAACCCAAGCTCCAACCCAATTCTTAATATCACCCTACCTCTAAACCTAGCTATAGCATTCTCTCTTTACTTAAACTTAATACTAACTCAGACCCTACTCTATATTTAAGCTGAACAGTAACCATAGACCTAATCCTAGCCCTAATTTATCCATTTCCCTAACCCAAGCCCTAAGACTAACTCTAACTCACACCAGCTCTATCCCTAGTTCTAATCCTATTACATACTATAATTTGACCATAGCCCTAACCCTTGCCCTATCCTCAGTCCTAACCCTAAACCTAGATATAACCCTAAATCTAAATCTAACCCTGAACCTAAGCTTAAGCCTAACACTAACACTAGCCCTAACCCTAACACTAATCATAAAATTAGCACTAACCCTAACCCTAGCAGTAATACAAAACCAAGCAATAGCCCTAACCCTAAACATTAACTTAAGACACAGTAACACTACATCTAGACCTAACCCTAGCCCTAAATTCGACTCCTAACCCTAACCTTAAAAGTAACCCTGACACAGACTCGTATCCTAATGCTTACCTAGCTCTAGACCCCATCAGAACCTTAAACAAAAGCCTAACAGTAACTCTATCGCTATTTCGAGTCCTAACCCTAACCCTGATCATGACTCATATCCTAACACTAAACCTAGCTCTAAATATCACCCTAACCTTAAACCTAACCCTAACACTAGACCTACCCCTAACCCTAACCCTAAAACTAACCCTAATTGTAACCCTAGTTCTAACATTAGCCAATGCCCCAACCCTAGCCCTAACCCTACAACAAATCAAGCCATAATCCAAGCTCTAAACCTAGCTTTAACCCTAACGCTAACTCTAACCCTAACCCTAGCTCTAACCTTATTCCTTACCCAAAATAAAACCCTAACCCTCATGGTAACCCTAGACCTATCCCTAATCCTTAGGCTAACCAAAATACTAAGCCCATTAGTAGTTCTAAATCTAGCCCTCATTTTAGCTCTAATCCTATCCCAAACTCTAATGCTAACCCTGACCATTATTCTGATCCTAACATTAAACTTAGGTCTAAACCTGACCCTAACCTTAGACCAAACTCTAACACTGGCACTACCGATAAACTTATTCCTAAACCTAACTCTACCACTAGCCTTAGACCTAAATCTAATTCTAAATCTAGCCTTAGCCCTAGACCTAAACAAAAATCTAGTCCTAGCCCTAACAATAATCCTTACCCTAACCCAAACACTACCCCTACCCCTACACCTAAACCTAGTCCTAATTCTGGCTATAACCCTAACTCTAACTCTAACTCTAACCTGAACACTGACCAGCCTTTATCATTAACCCTACCTCTAATCCTGACCCTAACCGAAAATATAAACCTAACATTAGACCTAGCCATAACTTTAACCCTAAAACTAGCCCTACTCATATCCCTAGTTCTTACATTACCCACAGCCCTAACCCTAGGCCTAAACCCAACACAAAACCTAGAGCTAATCCTAGGCCTTAACCTAGCCCTAAGCATAACCCTAACCCTAACCCTAGCCCTAGTCCTAACTTAACCCTAGGCTTAGTCCCAATCCTAGCTCAAAGCCTAACAGTTACCATAAATATAAACCTAGAAATATCCATAAATCTAACCCTAATCCTAGCCCTAATCCTAACCTTAACCCTAGCCCTAACCCTGACTCTAAATCTTCAAAATACACTAAACCTAACCCTAAACCTATTGGTAACCCTGGCCTTAACCCTAACCATAACCCTAACCCTAACCAGAAAACTAAACCTAGACCTAACCCTAAACCTAACACTCGCTATAACACTAACCCTAGCTCAAAACCTAACCCTTACCATAAACCTAAACATAACCATAGCCCTAACCTTAACCCTAGACTTAAATCTAACCCTAACCCTAACCCTAAACCTAAATCTAACCATATCCATTACACTAAAACTAACCCTAACCCTAATGATAATCCTAGCCCTAACCCTAACTCTAACCCTAAAATTAGTAATTCTATTCCAAAGCTGAAGCATTCAGAAACATATTTATCCAAAAGTACAGTTTGAGACAACAGGGAAATATACATGTACTGAACTACCTCCCCAAATTATTTGGTCAGATTTCTTTGATACTGCACAAGATTAATCTGTTAGCTTTCCCCACTAGGCGCACTTAATTTGGGACTTCTATGATAAAACGTTCTCTAAACAGATTAGGGTTTGTTTTAGGTTTAGAGTAAGGGCTAGGTTTAAACCTAGTGTTAGGTTTAGAGTCATGTATCTTTGATACTGGGCAGGATTCATGTTTTCCCTAGCCTCACAATGTTCTCTGGTTTGGGCCTTCTTGGTTCAATGGTTTGCTGTCAGGAACAGTTTGTAGTTTAAGGTTTCACTTAATTTTGAACTATTTTGTTGAAGAGCAATGGAGCATGAAATCAAACAGGGTTGGTGCTAGCTGCTTGAAACTGCACACAATCAATTCTCTGTGGGCACTCTCTGGTTTGTTCCTTGTTGCTCTCAGGTGAAACATGCAAAGCAACTTTATTTCAGAGCACTTTTGGAGAAATAAAGGAAATATGCATATACTGAAACATTTCCCCAATTATTTGTTCAGATTTCTTTTATATTGTGAAGGATTCATCAGTTAGCTTGCCCCACTAGGCTCCATTAGTTTGGGACTTCTATGATCAAAGGTTCTCTAAACAGGCTAGGGTGAGCTGTAGGGTTAGGATTAAGGATAGATCTAGTGTTAGGTTTACAGTACTTTTGTTCAAATTTCTTTGATACTAGGCAGGATTTATCTTTTACCTAGTCTTACTATCTTATCCTGGTTTGGGCCTCCTAGGTTCACTGGTTTGCTGTCAGTATTTAAGTTTTTTTTTTTTTTTTTTTTTTGTTTTTTTTTTTTTTTTTTTTTTTTTAAGATTTCACTTCATTTTGACCTATATGGGTAAGTGAAAATGGAGCTGTAAATCAAACAAGGTTTTGGCTAGCTGCTTGAAACTTCACACTCTCAATCAGTTCTCTGTGAGGACACTCTGGTTTTATCCTTGTGAAAGTATCCCAAAGGTGAGGCATGCAAAAATAACACTATGCGAGGGCATTTTAGGAGATGACAGGAAAACATGCATATACTGAACTACTTCCCCCAATCATTTGGTCAGATTTCTTTCATACTGGGCAGGGTTCATCTGTTAGCTTGCCCCACTAGGCTCCTTATCTTTGAGACTTCTATGATCAAAGGTACTCTAAACAGGTTAGGTTACAGTTAGGTCTAGTGTTAGGGTTAGAGTTTGTCTTGTTCAAATTTCTTTGATACTGGGCAAGATACATTTTTACCTAGCCACCTTAATCTGTTCCCCAGATTTCGGCCTTCTCAGTTCAATTCTTTGCTGACAGGAACAATTTGTATTGTATGGATTCACTTCATTTTGATCTACATGGGTAAATGGACATGGAGTTGAAAATCAAAAAAGGTTGGTGCTAACTGCTTAAAACTTCACACAATCAGTTCTCTGTGGGCACTCTCTGGTTTGTTCCTTGTGAAATGAATAATAAGCTGAAGCATGCAATACGAATTTATCTGAGAACACTTTAGGAGAAAACAGGGAAATATGCATGTACAGAAATAGCTAACCCAATTATTTTGTCAGATTTCTTTGAAACTGCCCATGATTCACCTGTAAGCTTGCCCCAAAAGACTCCCCAATTTCGAAACTTCTATGATCAAATTTTCTCTAAAGATTAGTTTTAGGGTTAGAATTAGTGTTAGGACTAGGTTTAGACCAGGTGTTAAGGTTAGAGTTAGTTTTTTTTTTTTTTTTGTTTTTTTTTTTTAATTTCTATGATACTGGGCAGGATTCACCTTTTTTCCTATTTTGACTATACTCCAAATGTTTGGGCCTCCTACGTAAAAGCGTTTTTTCTCAGGAACAGTTTCAATTTTCGTTTCTCTTCTTTTTGCCCTATAGGGGTGAATGAAAATGAAGCTGGAAATCAAACAGGGTTTGTGCTAGCTACTTGAAACTTCACACACTCAATCAGTTCTCAGTGAATATTCTCTGGTTTGTTTCCTGTGAAGTATCCCTAAGCTGAAGTAGAAAGAAGCAGCTTTATCTCTGAGTGCTTTAGGAGCAAGCAAAATGCACATGTACTGAAAGAGATTTGAATTTTTTTTGGTCAGTTTACTTTGATACTGTACAGGATTCATCATTGACCAACCTTAGTAGGCTCCCCAAGTTTGGGCCATCAAGGTTCAATGATTCAGTGTCAGGAAAGTTTGAATTTTTAGTTTTCACTACATTATGGCCTATAGGTGTGAATGGAAATGGAGCTGGCAATCAAACAGGGTTGGTGCTAGCTGCCAAACTTCACACACTCAATCACTTTGCTGTTGGCATGCTCTGTTTTTTTTTTTTTTTTTTTTTTTTTTCTTGTGAAAGTATCTTAAGCTGAAGCATGAAAAAACAATTTATCCAAGAGCACATTAGGAGAAAACAGGGTAAATAGGCATGTACTGAAACACCTTCCCCAAATATTGGTCAGAATTTTTGATACTGGGCAGGATTCATCTGTTACCTTGCCCTAGTAGGCACCCCAAGTTTGGGACTTTTATGATCAAGCTCTATAAACAGGAAAGGCTTAGTTTTCAGATTAGGGTTCGGGCTAGGGTTAGAACTAATGTTCGGGTTAGAGTTAGTTTTGTTCAAATTTCTTTGATACCAGTCAGGATTCATCTTTTACCTAGCATTACCATGTTTCCCAGGTTGGGCCTTCTCAGTTCAAGGTTTGCTGTCAGGAACAGTTTAGTTTTTTCAGGTTTCACTCATCTTGACTTCTATGCGTTAGGGTTAGGGTTAGGCCTATGGCTCTGTTTTCTTTTACGGCTAGGGATAGGGTTAGGGCTAGATTTTGAATTAGTGTTAGGGTTAGGGCTAGTGTTAGGGTGAGGTGTAGGCTTAGGGTTAGGGTTATATTTAGAGTTAGGGTTAGATCTAGGGTTAAGGTTAGGGTTAGGGTGAGTGTTACGGTAACGGAAAGGTTAGAACTAGGGAAATGGCTAGGACAAGTGTTAGATATAGATTTAGGACTACACTTAGGCTTAGTGTTAGTGTTAAAGCTAAAATAGTGCTAGGATGAGGGCACTAAGGTTAGTGTTAGGGATAGGAATAGGATAGGGCTAGGTGTAGAATTAGCATTGGAGTTAGGATTAAGTTTAGGGGAATGGGTGGGGTTATAGCTAGCTTTAGGGCTAGGGTGAGGGTTAGAATTAGGATTAGGGCTAGGAATGGTGTTTAGGTTAGGATTAAGGTGAGTTTTAGGGCTATGGTTTCTTTAGGTTAAAGGCTAGAACTAGGCTAGGGCTAATGTCAAGTCTAGAGTTATGATTAAGGATAGTTTTATGGTTAGGTTATTGCTAGGTCTAGTGTCAGAGCTATGTTTTGGGTAAGGGTCAGATTTATAGTTAGGGGTATTATTAGGGTTAGGGTCAGGGTTAGCATTTGGTTTTGGTCAAAGTTTAGGTTTAGGGCTTGAATTAGTGTTAGGTTTAGGCTTAGGGTTAGGGTAATGGATAGGGTTAGGGTTAGGTTTCAGTTAAGCTTTAGGGTCATGGATGGGTCAGGTTTAGCAATAGGATTAAGGTTAGCATTAGGTTAGGGTTATGTTTAATATAATGGATAGATTTAGAGCTAGGGTTAGGGCTAGGTTATGGTTTGGATTAAGTCTAAAATTAGAGTTAGGTTTAGGGATAGGGCTAGGGTTTGGTTTACGGTAAGTGTTAGGTTTAGAGCTAGGGTTATGGTTAGGTTAGGGTAAGGGTTAGTGTTTGAACTAGGGTAATGGCTAGGGCGAGGGTTAGGTTTACGTTCATGTCTAGGAATATGTTTATGGTTAGGTTTTGGTTTAGGGTTTGGGTTATGGCTAGAGTATTCATTACAATTAGGGTTAGTTTTAGGGTAATGGATAATGTTAGATTTAGGGTTAGGGTTAGGGTTAGTTTATGATTTAGGGCTAGTCTTAGGATTAGGTTTAGTGTAAGGCTTAATGTTTCTGCTAGGGCTAGGGCTATGGTGAGGTTTAGGTTTATGGTTAGGTCTTGGGATACATTTATGTTTAGGGTTAGATTTAGTGTTAGGGATAGGGTTATAATTAGGGTTAGGTTTAGGGTTAGGTTAATTGACAGGGTTAGAACTAAATTTTGAGCTAGGATTAAGGTTAGATTAAGAGCTAGTGTTAGGGTTATGGTTTAGTTTAGGGCTAGGGTTTTTTTTAGGGTAAGGGTTTGGCTTTGAGCTAGGGTTAGGTCTAAGGCAAGTGTTAGTGTTAGGGCTAGGGTTAGGGTTATGGTTATGCTTAGGGCTAAGTTTAGGCCTAGGATTATGGCTAGGTTTTGTGTTAGGTTTAGGGCTCCGGTTGGGATTATGGTTAGGGTTAGGGCTACTGTTAGGGTTAAGATTAGGGTTAAAATATTCTTAGCACTAGGGTTATGTTTAGGGCTAGTATTAGGGTTAGGGTTATGGCTAGGTCTAATATTAGGACTAGGTTTTGGGTTAGGGTCAGGTTTAGAGATAGGTTAATGTTAGGGACAAGGTCAGTGTTCCGGATAGGATAAGGGTTAGGGTTAGAGCCAAAATTAGGACTAGTGTTAGGTCTAGGTGTAGGGTAAGTGTTTAGTTTAGGTTAAGGGTTTTTGTTAGGGCTAGAGCTAGGGTTTTGTTTAGGTCTAGGGTTAGAATTATAGCTATATTTAGGATTAGTTTTGGATCTAGATCTAGTGTTGTGGTCCAGTATAGGAATAGGCTTACTGGTAGGGCTATTGTTAGGGTTTGGTTTAGGGTTAGAGTCAGGTTTAGACCTAGGGTTACTGTTAGGATCAGAATAAGGGTCAAGGTTAGGGTTAGAACTAGAATGAGGGCTAGGGTTAAGACTAGTGATAATGTTAGTGTTTAAGTTAGGCTTTGGATTAGGGTTAGGACTAGGGTTAGCATTTGGTTTAAAGTTTGTCTTAGGGTAAGGGATAATGTTAGAGCTAAGGATAGGGCTCGTTTTAGGGTTAGGATTATGTCTAGTTAGGGTTAAGATTAGGGTTTAATCTAGGGTTAGGTTTAGAATTAGGGGTAGAATTTGTGTTAGGGTTAGGGCTAGTGTTATGGCAATGACTAATGTATGAACTGGGGTTAAGATTAGGGCTAGTTTTAGGGTTAGGGTTAAGGAAAGTTCTTGTGTTAGGGTTAATTTAAGGTTAGGGTGATGTTTAGAGCTAGGACTAGTGTTAGGATCAGGTCAGGGTCAGAGTTATTTTTAGTTAGGTTTAGGGCTAGGTGTAGGTTTTGGGTTAAGTTAGGGCTAGGGTTAGGGTTATAGCTAATGTAAGTACTAGGGTTACAATTAGGGCTAGTTTTAGGGTTAGGTTTAGGGTTAGGGCTAGGTCTAGTGTTATGTTAGGGTTATGTTTAGGGTTATGTTTAGGGTGACGTTTAAAGCTAGGGTTAGTGTTTGCATCAGAATCAGGGTTAGGGCTAATTTTAGGGTTCTGCTTAAAAGTAGAATTAGGGCTAGATTTAGAGCTAGGTTAGGGTTAGGGTTTGGTTTTGGTTATGGGTTAGGGTTAGGAATATGGCTCAGTTTGTATTAGGGCTAGGCCTAGAGTTAGGGCTAGTTTTAGAAGTAGCATTAGGTTTAGGTTTAGGGTTAGGCTTAGTGTTAGATTTAGGCTTAGGCTTTGCATTACAGTTAGATTTAGAGTTAAGGTTAGATTCAAGGTTAGGGCTAGGGCTAAGGAAATGGCTAGGGTTAGGCCTAGGATTAGAGCTAGGTTTATAATTCCAGTAAAGGATAGCATAAGAACTAGTTTTTGGTCTAGGGAGAGAGTTAGATTTAGTTTTAGGGCTAGGGTTGGGGTTAGGGTTAGGGATAGGGTTGAGTTAGGTCTAAGATTAGGGATAGGATTGGTTTTAAGTTAGGCCTAGGTTTAAGGTTAGGGTTATGATTAAGGCTATGCTTAGTGCTAATATGGGCTAGGGTTTGTGTTCAGGTTAGGGTTAGGATAATATCTAGAGCTAATGTCAGGTCTAGTGTTATTGTTATAGATAGTTTTAGGGTTAGGTTTTGGATAGGTCTAATGTAAGGATTGAGTTTAGTGTAAGGGTCAGGTTAGAGCTAGGTGAATTATAAGGGTCAGGGTCATGGTCATGGTTAGGGTTTCTTTTAGGTTTGATTTAGGGGTAGGGCTCAAATTAGCCCTAGGGTTACGGTTAGGGTAATGATAGGGTTAGATTTAGAGTGAAGGTTAGGTTTAGGGTAATTGATAGGGTAGGGTTAGTGATAGGCTTAGGGTTAGGCCTAGGGTTAGCATTAGGGAAAGGGTTATGTTTAGGGTAATGGATACAGTTAGAGTTAATTTTAGGGCTAGGGCTCTGGTTAGGATTAGGTCTTGAGATAGGGTTAGGCCTAGAATTAGCATTAGGGTATGAGTTATGATTAGGGTAATGGGTACAGTTAGAGTTAATTTCATAGCTAGACTCATGGTTAGGATTAGGTCTTGAGTTAGGGTTAGGGTATGGGTTAGAACTACGGTTAGAGTTAGTGTTATGTTTAGTGTAAGAGTTAGGTTCTGAGCTATGATTAGTGTTAGAGCAAGTGTTAGGTTCAGAGTTATGTTTAGGGATAGGATTATGGTAGGTATAGGATTAGAGTTAGGGTTAGGGGAATGGTTATAATTAAGTTTAGGGTTAGGGTTAGTGTAATAAATATGGTTAGATGTAGGTTTAGTTTTAGGGACAGGCTAGATTTAAGTTTAGGGTTAGAGTTAGGTCTATGGTTATGTTTAGGTTTATGGTAAGGCTTAGGGTTTGATCAATGGTTAGGGCTATAGCAAGTATTAGTTTAGGGTTAGGTCTAGGGTTAGTTTTCTGCTTAGGGTTTAGGATTATGGTTAGGGTTGAGGCTAGGGTTACATTTAGGGTTAGGGTTAGGGTAATGGGTAGGTTTAGAGCTAGGGTTAGGGCTAGGGGTTACAGTTAGAATTAGGACTAGATTTAGGGTTAGATTCAGGGATAGTTCTAGGTTTATTTTTATAGTAAGGGCTAGTTTTTGAGCTATGGTTACTAAGGTTAGGGCTATGGTTAGGTTAGGGTTATGCTTAGGGCTAGGTTAAGGCCTAGGATTAGCTCTAGGTTTTGTGTTAGGTTTAGGCCTAGGGTTAAAGCTGTGGGTACTGTAAGAGCTAGATTATGATTAGGGATAGTTTTAGGGTTAGGGTTATGCCAAGATCTAGTGTTAGGTTTAGGTTTTCAGTTAAGGTCAGGTTTAGAAGTAGGTCTATGGTTAAACGAAGAGTCAGTGTTTGGGTTAGGAGTTCAAGTTAGGGTTACAGCCAGAATAGGAGTAGGTTTATATCTAGGAGATAATGTAGTGTTTCGTTAGGATAAGGGTTATTGTTAGGCCTAGGACTAGGTTTTGTTTAGTTCTAAAGCTAGATATAAGGCTACATTTAGGATTAGGTTTGAGTCAAGGCCTAGTGTTAGGTTTTAGTCTAGTGTTAGGGTCAGGTTTAGAACCAGGGTTTGTGTTAGTTTCAGTATAATTGTCTGGGTTAGCGTTCAAATTTGGGATAGGATTAGAGCTAGAATAAGGGCTAGGGTCAAGACTACTAATAAGGTTAGAATTTTGATTAGCCTAAGGATTAGGCATAGGTCTAGGGCTACCATAAGGTTAGGGTTATTCATAGGGTAAGTGATAGACTTAGAGCTAGGGTTAGGGCTAGAATTAGGGTTAGGGTTAAATCTAGGTTTAGGGCTTGGATTAGGGCTAGATTTTGGGTTAGGGTTTGGGCTAATGATAGGGCAACGGTTAGTGTAAGAACTAGGGTTACAATGAGGGCTAGTTTTAGGTTTAGGGTTAGGGGTAGATCTAGTGTTAGGATTAGGTTTAAGGTTAAGGTTATATTGAGACCTAGGGTTAGTGTTAGGATATGAATCAGGGTCAGGGTTAGGTTAGGACTTGAATTAGGAATAGGTTTAATTTTAGGTTTCAGTTTAAGGTTAGCAGGGTGTTTAGAGCTAGGGTGAGTGTTAGGATATGAGTCAGGTTCAGGGTTAGATTTACAGTTAGGGTTAGGACTTGAATTAAGACTATGGTTAAGTCTAGGTGTAGTGTTAAGGTTTGGTTTAAGTTAAGGTTTATGGTTAAGGCTATTGATCAGTTTGTTTTACTGCTAGGGTTAGGGTTAGGGCTAGTTTTAGTGTTTGGCTTAGGCTTAGGGTTAGGGTTAAATTTCAAGTTAGAGTTAGATCTAGGGTAGGAGCTAGGACTAAGGATAGGGCAAGGGTTAGGGCTAGGGTTAGGGTTAAGGTGATGGATAGGATTAGAAGTAGGGATAGGGTGAGAGAGTTAGTCTTAGGGCTAGGGTTAGGGTTAGGTTTAGGTATAAGGTAGGGGTATGGCCAGTGTTAAGTTTTGCTCTTGGTTTAGGGTCAGTTTTAGACCTAGGGTTTGTGTTAGGGTCAGAATAAGGGTCAGGGTGAGTGAAAGGGTTTGGGGTAGGATTAGAGCTAGAATGAGGGCTAGGGTCAGGACTATTAATAGGGTTAGGATTTTGGTTAGCCTAAGGACTAGGGATAGGTCTAGGTTAACCATTAGTATTAAGGTTTCACTTGGGGTAAGGGATAGTTTTATAACTAGGTT